>NC_080540.1:298781523-298891523 GCF_028640845.1 Ahaetulla prasina | reverse complement strand
CCTTCCTTTTCTCTCACTCCCTCTCTCCTTCCTTCTGCTTTCTTCCTCTCTTTTTTCTTTCTCTTCCTTCTTTCTTTCCTTTTTCCCTCCTTCCTTCCAATTACTTTCCTTCCTCCCTCCCTCCCTTTCTTCTTTCTCTCTCCCTTTCTTTCTTTCTTTCTTTCTTTCTTTCTTTCTTTCTTTCTGCCTGCTTGCCTGCCTTCCTTCTTTCCTTCCTTCTCTCTCCCTCCCTTCTTCCCTCCCTCCCTCTCTCCTTCCTTCTGCTCTCTTCCTTTCTTTTTTCTTTCTCTTCCTCCCTTCTTTCTTTTTTCCCTCCTTCCTTCCAATTTCTTTCCTTCCTTCCTTCCTTCCTTCCTTCCTTCCTTCCTTCCTCCCTCCCTCCCTCCCTCCCTCCCTCCCTCCCTTCCTTTCTATTGGCCATAGGATAACTGTGCTTACAGCATTAAAAAGATAAAACTATGCAAAACCTAGAAGATATAAATAAACCCATACCTTTTCACTGTCTTTGACTTCTTCCATTCAGATGAACTACGTACATAATAAAAACATTATTATTATTATTATTCATCCTTCCTTTGTCCTCGCTCTACCAGCAAGAGAATTCCAGTTTTTTCCTTCCCTTTTCTACACAATATACACACACACAAACCCACCCCTCTTTTCCCAACTGGTTTTGTCAACTGGCGTTAAGTATGAGTGGCTTAATTTTGCATCTTTACTGACAAATCTGTATTAATAACAACTTCGATAAAAGTATTAAAGCTGAACTATGGGAATAATTTGTGATCACCCTCCAATTAATAACAGCGCCTTGGATGGAGAGTATAGAATGGGGACCGGCTATTAGGGCTGGTTATGATTACCATATTACGCTCATTTAAGTAGGCTGTAACTCTGGTAATGTAAAGGTCGCCGTGATTTATTCTGTTTACTTTGTCATGTGTTTAGAAAAGTAATTAAAGTGCAAACTATGCAGTTATATCATTCCTAATGGCAAGCGCACATGGGGCAGATAACAAAGCTGAGCAAGCCAGAGTAGAGTCAAGTCAAACGGTGAGATTTGCTGCCATTAGAGGTGATAGCCGCCATTTTCTCTGAGGCTCTAAAGATGGGCCTGGATAAATTCTAAGAAGAAGAGAGAATTAGGAAAGGTTAGCTTGTTAGGCATCATTGTTGGACACAACTCCACTTTCATTGCTGGTAGAAGGGAATATTTGTAGCTGAGAGCTGAACAGCGGTGTGTTTGGTGACCTCTGAATTTGGTTGTTTTCTTGCAGGTATTTCATTACCCAACTAGGTAACATTATCAGTGGCAGAAGGGAGTGGGGTTTATTCTCTATTTAAACATAAGAGGCTTGGGATGTCAATGTTGGTGGGAATATTGTTAGTGGTTCCTTGATTAGGTTCCTTCTCTTTCCCCTTCCCTTTTTCCTTCTATCTTCTGTTCCTCTCCTCTCCTCTTTTCATCCTATTCTTCCCTCCCCTCCCCTCCCCTCTCTTCCTCTCTTTATTACATGTAATTTTAATGTCATATGGACAAGATAGTGATATATTGTTGTGTTTGCCTGTATAGAAAGTTATTTCTGCTATTGCACCCATTAGGTGGGAAGGGGCAAATATGGTTAATGGTAGATGGAGGGAGGGAGGGAGGGAGGAAGAAAGAAAGAAAGAAAGAAAGAAGGAAGGAAGGAAGGAAAGAAAGAAAGCCATTTACTTTGATGATGATCAAATCATGATTAATTAAGGTAGGGTAGGGTATGGTAGGGTAGGGTAGTAGGGAGGGAGGGAGGAAGGAAGGAAGGAAGCCATTTGATGATGATCAAATCATGATTAAATAAAAAGATAAGCCACCATTAAGGAAGGGAGGGAGGGAAGGAGGGAGGGAGGGAGGAATGAAAAGGAAAAGGGTGAAGAGATGAAAGGAAAGGAGGAAAAAGAAGGGAAAGGTAGGGTAGAGTAGGGTAGGGTAGGGTAGGGTAGGGTAGAGTGGGTGGAAGGAAGGATGGATGGAAGGAAAACCCAAGAGATGTCACTGGCCCAATTTATTTTGGAAAGCACATTTTTAGCTACGATTTTGCGTGATGTTTCAGAGAACCAAGACTTAAGGCTAAATGCCCGTCCAAGTGCACTGTTTTGTTGTCATCATTAAGAATATTGGGAAGAAGGAGGAGGAGGAGGAGGAGGAGGAGGAGGAGGAGGAGGAGGAGGAGGAGGAGGAGGAGGAGGAGGAGGAGAAGAAGGAGAAGGAGAAGAAGAAGAAGGAGAAGAAGAAGAAGAAGAAGAAGAAGAAGAAGAAGAAGAAGAAGAAGAAGAAGAAGAAGAAGAAGAAGAAGAAGAAGAAGAAGAACACATCGAACAGAGGTGTCCACGAGCTCTGCTAGCGTACAGATCCTTCCTAGAGGAACACAGGACGCGAAATGCCCCAACGGATAGACTCCTGCGAAGGAATTGGGAAAGGAAGAGGAAGGCAGGGGGTTGATTGCTTTCCTTCGACTAATCCAGCCGAAAATCCACTCCGCACGAACCTGAAAGCTTTCTGGGAGGAAGTTGACAAGGTCAGCGATCAACTCACCTTCTGTCTTGGGTGGGAGGGGGGAAGAAGAGGAAGAGATGGCTTCATTAAGCAAAGCCGAACCAAAACGGTGTTTAATTATCAAGATTTGAGCAAAGGGAGGGTGGTGGGGGGGAGAGGCAGGAATCCTGCTGAGGTGCCACTTGTATCCCTGCACTCGGCAGATGCGTGGACAGGAAAGGACCACTCGCTGTTCCCAAAATGAATTCCTCCTCCTGCCCTTTTAAGGCTGATTGAAAGTGAAGGCTGCAAAAGCTAGAAAGCTTTAGGTCGTTTCAACCTTACCAGGTTTCCATTTTTTTTTAACCGCAGGTAGGTCCTCGATTTCATTCGGCAACTGAAGTGCAGCGGCATAGAATCAAAACCACGTGAAGCACGAGAACCTCTTTACAAAACATTAGTGAGACCACATGCATCCGGTTTTGGTCAACACATTACCCAATTTTTTTAAAAAAAAATAAATAAATGTTGAGATTTTTTGAAAAAGTGCAAAAAAGAGCAATAGTAATAGGATTACGTAGATGGCTAAATGGATAGGTGGATAGATAGGTGAGTGTGTGAGGGTGAGTGTGTGAGAGTTTGTGTGAGGGTGAGTCTATTTGCACGGTAAGTGGGAGGGGCAGATATGGCGGAAGGGGAGGATCGTATCGACATAGGGGGTCACGCGTTCGATGTCTGCAGGCGATCGCGTGCCCCGATCCCCCTGACTTCTCCCGTTCCCCGTATGGTCAAGACCCTCAGAGCCTGGGCCTCGCCTGATGTTATGCACGCACGGTCCGTGGCCAATAAGGCCCCCCTAATACATGATCTGATTCAGGGGGGTGCCACGGATATTATAGGCGTTACGGAGACCTGGTTGGGCACTGAAGGGGGTGTGCCCCTGGTCGAGATGTGCCCACCGGGTTTCCGTGCATTCCATCAGCCGAGGGCCCAGGGTAGGGGTGGAGGGTGGCGGTTGCTATTAAAGAGAGTCTAGAGCCGAGGGAAACCACTGTATCTGAGATCGCGGTGTGAATCCTCTTTGTGAGGTGGGGTCATAGATGTCAGATGGGCTTGCTGGTCGCACCTGGCTCCTTGCTGCGTGACAGCTGCCCTGCCCGAGCTCCTGGAGGTGCTTGCCGGGGTGGCAGTGGAGACCCCCAGACTGTTAGTCATGGGGGACTTTAACTTGCCATCTGCCGGCTCGTCATCGACGGTAGCTCGGGAGTTCTTGGCCTCCATGACGGCCTTGGACCTGACTCAAGTAGTGGATGGGCCCACTCACATCGGGGGAGGCACACTGGACCTGATTTTGTCTCTGGTCAGTGGTTGAGAGATCTGGACTTAAAGGAAATAGTCATTGAACCTTTGTCATGGTCAGATCACTCTCTCCTTCGCCTGGACTTTCTGACGCTACCCAACACCGCAGGGAGACGGAACCACTACGATGGTACCGTCCCAGGCGCCTGATGGACCCAGAGAGGTTTTGGACGGAGCTTGGGCCACTTCCTGAGGGTCTGGCTCACGGCACGGCAGAGGAACTAGCTGCAGCCTGGGAACGGGCTGCGGCTGGGCTTTAGACCGTGTCGTGCCTTTGCGACCTCTGACCCGGCGCAGATCCCAACCGGCTCCTTGGTTCTCCGAGGAGCTGAGGGGAAGAAACCCCGAAGAAGACGCCTAGAGAGTAGCTGGAGGTCCAGCCGTTCAGAGGCTGATCGGACACTAGTTAGATCCTATACTAGGACCTACCTAGTGGCACTGAGGGAAGCGAGGCGTTCCTACACCTCCTCCCTCATTGCCGGGCAGATAACCGCCCAGCTGCCCTGTTCGGGTGACCCGCCCTCCTTCACCAGGGGAGCGGGATGACCCGCTGAGGGACGTGCTGAGGAGTTTAACGGTTATCTATACGATAAAATCGTTCAGCTTAGGGACGGTCTGGACCAAAATTGTGGTGATTCAGACGGGGTATCTGAGGGCGGTCTTGGTGATGTTGTTTGGGATGAGTTTGACCCTGTGACTCCCGAGGACATGGACAGGTTGCTGGGTAGATTGAATGCCACCACGTGTTTACTGGACCCGTGCCCCTCCTGGCTGGTGCTGGCCACTCAGGAGGTGACACGAGGCTGGCTCCAGGGGCTTACGAGTGCTTCCTTGTTGGAGGGAGTCTTTCCGGCCGCCTTGAAAGAGGCGGTGGTGAGGCCCCTCCTCAAGAAGCCTTCCCTGGACCCGGCTGTTTTAGGTAACTATCGTCCGGTCTCCAACCTTCGCTTCGCGGCGAAGGTTGTAGAGAGTATGGTGGCATATCAGTTTCCCCTGCACCTGGAGGAAACTGTCTATCTGGACCCGTTCCAGTCCGGCTTCCGACCCGGTTACAGCACTGAGACGGCTTTGGTCGCGTTGGTGGATGATCTCTGGAGGGCCAGGGATAGGGGTTATTCCTCTGCCCTGGTCCTATTAGACCTCTCAGCGGCTTTTGATACCATCGACCATGGTATCCTGCTGCGCCGGTTGGAGGGATTGGGAGTGGGAGGCACCGTTTATCGGTGGTTCTCCTCTATCTCTCCGACCGTCGCAGATGGTGTTGACGGGGGCAGAGGTGACCCGGGCGCCTCACTTGTGGGGTGCCGCGGGGTCGATTCTCGCCTTCTGTTCAACATCTATATGAAGCCGCTGGGTGAGATCATCAGTGGCTTCGGTGTGAGGTACCAGCTGTACGCTGATGACACCCAGCTGTACTTTCCACACCGGGCCACCCCAATGAAGCTATCAAGTGCTGTCCCGGTGTTTGGAAGCCGTACGGTCTGGATGGGGAGAAACAGGCTCAAGCTCAATCCTCCAAGACGGAGTGGCTGTGGATGCCGGCATCCCGGTACAGTCAGCTGAGTCCGCGGCTGACTGTCGGGAGCGAGTCATTGGCCCCGATGGAGAGGGTGCGCAATCATGCTCTCCTGGATGCACGGCTGTCTTTTGAAGATCATTTGACGGCCGCCTCCAGGAGAGCTTTCCACCAGGTTCGCTTGGTGCGCCAGTTGCGCCTTTCTAGACCGGGATGCCTTGTGCACAGTCACTCACGCCCTTGTGACGCCTCGCCTGACTACTGCAATGCTCTCTACATGGGCTCCCTTGAAGGGCATCCGGAGGCTGCAGTTGGTCCAGAATGCAGCTGGTGATAGAGGGAGCCCTCGTGGCTCCCGAGTGACACCTATCCTGCGCAGGCTGCACTGGCTACCTGTGGCCTTCGGGTGCGCTTCAAGGTGTTGGTGAACGCCTTTAAAGCGCTCCATGGCATAGGGCCGGGTTACTTACGGGACCGCCTGCTACCGAATACCTCTCACCGACCGTGCGCTCTCACAGAGAGGGACTCCTTGGGGTGCCGTCGGCGACAGTGTCGTCTGGCGACACCCAGGGAAGGGCCTTCTCTGTGGGGCTCCGCCTCTGAACGAACTCCCCCCAGGACTTCGTCAACTTCCGGACCTCCGAACCTTTCGCCGCGTGCTCAAAACTCACTTATTTATTTGCGCTGGACTGGGTTAGTTTTTTATGGGTTTTTAATGGGTTTTATTGATGGGTTTTTAATGGGTTTTTTAATGGGTTTTATTATTTGCTAAATTTTAATTGCGGCCAAATTGAATAAGTTTTTTAGTGGTATTTTAATAGTATTTATTTTGTAATAGGACTGTTTATTTTATCTGGCTGTAAACCGCCCTGAGTCCTTCGGGAGAAGGGCGGTATAAAAATTTAAATAATAAATAAATAAATAAATAAATAAATAGGTGGATGGATGGACGAAAGAATGGATGAACGGATAGATGGACAACGGGACAAACATAACAATAGCACTAGCAATAGCACTTAGACTTATATACCGCTTCACAGTGCTAAACAGTCCTCTCTAAGCGGTTTACAGAGTCAGCCTCTTGCCCCCAACAATCTGGGTCCTCATTTTATCCACCTCCGAAGGAGGGAAGGCTGAGTCAACCTTGAGCCTGTCAGAATCAAACTGCTGTCTGTTGGCAGAGTTAGCTTGCAATACTGCTTTCTAACCACTGCTCATCCACGGCTGCCTGCCTGCCTGTCTGCTTGCCCGCCCATCCATCCATCCATCCATCCATCCATCCATCCATCCATCCATCTATCTCATCTCTCTCTTTCTCTCTCTCGTCTCTCTCATCTATCTATCTATCTATCTATCTATCTATCTATCTATCTATCTATCTATCTATCTATCTATCTATCTATCTATCTATCTATCTATCTATCATCTATCTATCTATCTATCTATCTATCTTCTATCTATCTATCAATCTATCTATCTATCTATCTATCTATCTATCTATCTATCTATCTATCTATCACAATAGAAATAGCAATAGCAATAACACGTAGACTTATATACCACTTCATAGTGCTCTCTAAGCGGTTTGCAGAGTCAGCCATTCACCCCCAACAATCTGGGTCCTCATTATATCCACCTTCGAAGGAGGGAAGGCTGAGTCAACCTTGAGCCTGTCAGAATCAAACTGCTGTCAGTTGGCAGAGTTAGCTTGCAATACTGCTTTCTAACCACTGCTCATCCACGGCTGCCTGCCTGCCTGTCTGCTTGCCCGCCCATCCATCCATCCATCCATCCATCCATCCATCCATCCATCCATCCATCTATCTCATCTCTCTCTTTCTCTCTCTCGTCTCTCTCATCTATCTATCTATCTATCTATCTATCTATCTATCTATCTATCTATCTATCTTCTATCTATCTATCTATCTATCTATCTATCTTCTATCTATCTATCTATCTATCTATCTATCTATCTATCTACCTATCTATCTTCTATCTATCTATCAATCTATCAATCTATCTATCTATCTATCTTCTATCTATCTATCTATCTATCTATCTATCTATCTATTTATCTATCTTCTATCTATCTATCTTCTATCTATCTATCTATCTATCTATCTATCTATCTATCTATCTATCTATCTACCTTCTATCTATCTATCTATCTATCTTCTATCTATCTATCTATCTATCTATCTATCTATCTATCTATCTATCTATCTATCTATCTATCTATCACAATAGAAATAGCAATAGCAATAACACGTAGACTTATATACCACTTCATAGTGCTCTCTAAGCGGTTTGCAGAGTCAGCCATTCACCCCCAACAATCTGGGTCCTCATTTTATCCACCTTCGAAGGAGGGAAGGCTGAGTCAACCTTGAGCCTGTCAGAATCAAACTGCTGTCAGTTGGCAGAGTTAGCTTGCAATACTGCTTTCTAACCACTGCTCATCCACGGCTGCCTGCCTGCCTGCTTGCCCCCCCATCCATCCATCCATCTATCTCATCTCTCTCTTTCTCTCTCTCGTCTCTCTCATCTATCTATCTATCTATCTATCTATCTATCTATCTGTCTGTCTGTCTGTCTGTCTATCTATCTATCTATCTATCTATCTATCTATCTATCTATCTATCTATCTATCTATCTATCTATCATCTATCTATCTATCTATCTTCTATCTATCTAACTATCTATCTATCTATTCATCTATATCTATCTATCTTTCTATCTATCTATCTATCTATCTATCTATCTATCTATCTATCTATCTATCTATCTATCTACTATCTATCTATCTATCTTCTATCTATCTTCTATCTATCTATCTATCTATCTATCTATCTATCTATCTATCTATCTATCTATCTATCTATCATCTATCTATCGCAATCGAAATAGCAATAGCAATAGCACGTAGACTTATATACCACTTCATAGTGCTTTACAGCCTTCTCTAAGCGGTTTACAGAGTCAGCCCTTTGCCCCCAACAATCTGGGTCCTCATTTTACTGACCTCGAAAGGATGGAAGGCTTAATTAACCTTAAGCCTGGTGAGATTTGATCTGCCAAACTTCTAGCCACCAGTGATCAGCAGAAGTACCCTGCAGTACTTCACTCTAACTACTGTGGCTCAGAAGAAGAACAACTAAGTTGATTAAAGGCCTGGAGACTAAAACATATGAAGAACGGTTGCAGGATTTGGGTTTGGCCAGTCTAAAGAAAAGAAGGATTGGGGGGACATGATAGCAAGAATTCCAGTATTTGAGGGGCTGCCACAAAGAAGGGGGGTCAACTTGTTTTTCCAAAGAACTAGAAGACAAGAAACAATGGATGGAAACTAATCAAGGAAAGAAGCAACTTAGAATTAAGGAGAAACTTCCTAACAGTGAGAACAATCAACCAGTGAAACAGATGTTGCCACCAGAAGTTGTGGGTGCTCCATCACTGCAGGTTTTTAAGAAGAAATTGGACAATCACTTGTCTGAAATGGTATAAGGTCTTCTGCTTGAGCAGAGGGTTGGGCTAGAAGACCTCCAAGGTCCCTTCCAGCTCTGTTCTGATCAATTGATTGATTGATTGATTGATTGACCGATCGATCGATCAATCAATCAATCAATCAAATGAATGAATGAATGATAACAGTTTTTCATTGTTACAATCTTTGCAGCATTCCCCATAGTGCTTAAAATTCAGATGCTTGGCAACCGACTCATATTTATGACAGTTGCTTTGTCCTGGGTCATATGATCATCTTTTGCGACTTTCTGACGAACAAAATCAATAGGAAAGCCAGGTTCACATCACAACCTTGTTATTAGTTTAACAACTGCAATGACTCAGTGAACAACTGTGGGAAGGCAGGTGTTGTGACCCAGGCCCAAGTAAGTAGTAGAAAACTCAGTCCGTCAAAAAACAAACAAACTACCGTTCCTGTCCTATTGTTTTTCTTTTCTTCTTCCTATATATATATATATATATATATATATATATATATATATATATATATATATATATATATATATATATATATATATATATATATATATATATATATATATATGCTCATACCTCCTTATATTTACTCATATATGTGTTTATATACTATATAATCTTTTTGTATGATACCTACATATATTGTTGTGACAAAATAAATAAATAAATAAATAAATAAATAAATAAATAAATAAATAAATAAATAAATAAAACTGCCAAAGGCCTTTCTTGACAAATGTTCAGAAGTCACAAAAATAAATGCAAGACGTAGACGAAGCAGAAGACGAAGCGACCGACACTGTTTTCCGGCAAAGCCCAAATGCCGTTGCTGGTCTGTTTTAAGCCTTATGGGAGGGGCCAACATCTCTTGGCCTTACTCCTGAGTTGTCCTTTTTTCTTCAGCTGCTCTTGCCTTCTGGCAGCTCTTCTCATGCGTGCACTAGGAACAGGCTCCTCCTGTTCCTCTGCCTCATTACTATCAGGCTCTGGAGTCCGCACTTCACTCCCTGACGACTCTGGCCTCACCTCAGTCTCATCGCTGTCCGACTCCGTTGCCAAAAGTGAAACAGTTGTTAAGTGAGCTTTGTCCCACTTTAAGATCATTCTTGCCACAGATGTTTGGTGAATCACTGCAGCTGCTAAGTCACTAATGCGGTTGTTAAGTGAATCTGGCTTCTCCGTTGACTTTGCTTGTCTGAAGTTCGCGAAAGGGGATCACATGACCCTGGGACGCTGCAACCGTCATAAATATGAGCCGGTTACCAAGCATCTGTATTTTGTATCACATGACTTTTGTGTGTGTGTGCTGCAAAGATTGTAAGTGTGAAAAAAAACGGTCGTAAGTTGCTTTTTTTCAGTGCTGTGGTAACTTTGAACAGTCGCTAAACAAAGACTCTTTGCAAAAAGCAAAGGAGAGATTGCTCCTTTATTTTCAGCGCTAGGAAGAGACCCCCCCATGCTTCCTGCATTGGTTTTTTTTATTATTATTATTATTATTTTCTGAGCTTGTTTATGTGAAATCTTATCTCAGGATAGCAGGCCCTGAATTTAGAGCAGCATCCGCTTTGTGCTTCGAATCTGGAAGCCGCAGGAAACTCACAGCCCCTGAAGAGACACTCGGAAAAGATCTGAAAGCTACTAGCAAGCCTGACTATACATCTCCAAATTTGGACTCCGGGGATTAAGCAGTTGCATTTGAACATCATTTCAGCTTCTCTCTCTCTGCGATTCCTGAAGGAGACAAGCTGATGGAGAGGAAGGCAATGTTTTTGAATAGACGATAGATATAACTCACATACCGTGTGTTCCCCGAAAATAAGACCGGGTCTTATTTTAATTTTTGCTCCAAAAGATGCAATGTCAGGGTTCCAAGTAACACCGCCTATGAACTCAAACTACAAGGCTTGCGATCATTGGTGGGATTCAAGTCATTTAACAACCGGTTCTCTGCCCTAATGATTTCTTCCAACAACCAGTTTGCCAAACTGCTCACTAAGTTAACAACTGGTTCTACCGAAGTGGTGCGAACTGGCTGAATCCCACTTAGCTTGCGATTCCTCGAAGCTAAGTTTTATTAGAAATATTACATTGGCACATCTGGGAAAACCGAATCGGAGACCTTCCAGGTTTCCCTCACCCAAAAGAAAGTTCAAGCCCTTGCCCACTTCTCCCACATGTCCACCACTGCTCCAATCAGTTCCTTCCGTACAGAAGACAACCTCCGCTTTCTTCTCAGCACAGCTGTTGGACACCATGGCCTTGAACTTCTCTGCAAAGTTTTGTTATAGCTAATTCTACTCCACTCATGCAATCCCCACTTCCAACTTCCCATGGTAGGAGTTTGGCAGGCCTGGATCTGTTGTGGTCCGCCAGCAGCCTGTGGAGCTGGCAATAGAGTCAGACAGCGATGAGGCTGAGGAAGTACATGGGCCAGTTTTGGAGGCTGGGGAAGGCCCGGATGAGGACTCTGCATCGGAGGCAGAAGTGGGGCCAGGGCCATCTGGGAGTGATGTGCAGACTCCAGAGGCTGACAGTAGTGAGGCAGAGGAACAGGAGGAGCCTGTTCCTAATGCACGCATGAGAAGAGCTGCCAGAAGGCAAGAGCAGCTAAAGCAGAGAGGATGACTCAGGAGTAGGGCCAAGAGATGATTGGCCCCTCCCATAAGGCTTAAAAGACCAGCAACGATATTTGGGCTCTTTGCCAGAAAACAATGTTGATAGCATTGCATAGGTTGTTGGTGGCAATATGCAACTAATTCTTTTACATTGGAAACCATTCAAGAGTGCTATAAAATGCTATGGGGCAATCTACAGCTAGTCCTTGACTTAAACAGTTTGTTTAGTGACCATGCAATATTTAAATTTAGTAGCTGGAGCAGTGGGATTGTGCAGTGAGCCAAAATACATAGTTATAGTTGATTGATTGGAGAGGGCTGGCTTCCGCGGGAGGCAATCTGTGCTGTGATTAGTCGCTGTGGGTGTGGCGGGGGAGTTTCATTTCCCCCCCGCCTTTTTCTTCTGTGTGCTGTGTGATTTACCTCATAATGCTCCTATTCACCTGATTGTCTAGTTTGATATAGATAGATAGATAGATAGATAGATAGATAGATAGACAGACAGACAGACAGACAGACAGACAGACAGACAGATATAGATTTATTTGTTTTGTTCTGTTTTATTTTTTTATTTTATTTTGACTACAAATTTGTGTCAGTGTCTCTGACTCCATGTGGACACCGGCCGCACAATAGTTATAGTTGATTGATTGGAGAGGGCTGGCTTCTGTGTGAGGCAATCTGTGCTGTGATTGGTCGCTGTGGGTGTGATGGGGGAGTTTCATTTTTTCCCGCCTTTTTCTTCTGTGTGCTGTGTGATTTACCTCATAATGCTCCTATTCACCTGATTGTCTCGTTTGATATATAGAGATAGATGATAGATAAAGATAGATAGATAGATTTTTTATTTTTTATTCTTTCTTTCTTTCTTTCTTTCTTTCTTTCTTTCTTTCTTTCTTTCTTTCTTTCTTTCTTTCTTTCTTTCTTTCTTTCTTTCTTTCTTTCTTTCTACAAATTTGTGTCAGTGTCTCTGACTCCATTTAGACACCGGCTGCACAATAGTTATAGTTGATTGATTGGAGAGGGCTGGCTTCTGTGTGAGGCAATCTGTGCTGTGATTGGTCGCTGTGGGTGTGATGGGGGAGTTTCATTTTTTCCCACCTTTTTCTTCTGTGTGCTGTGTGATTTACCTCATAATGCTCCTATTCACCTGATTGTCTAGTTTGATATATAGAGATAGATGATAGATAAAGATAGATAGATAGATTTTTTATTTTTTATTCTTTCTTTCTTTCTTTCTTTCTTTCTTTCTTTCTTTCTTTCTTTCTTTCTTTCTTTCTTTCTTTCTTTCTTTCTTTCTTTCTTTCTTTCTTTCTACAAATTTGTGTCAGTGTCTCTGACTCCATTTAGACACCGGCTGCGCTATTCCCTGACAACCACTTCTCTGCCTAACTTTTACATTCACCTCCGATCAAACTAAAATTGAAAATCGCAAATCAAAATGTCATCTCTCCGAATTTATTCTGTCAGGATGTCTCTTTTTTTTATTTCCTTCCACAACAGTGCAGCTTATCACGGGTCACTCTTAGCATCTTGGAATGCGGTTAAAACCGGAGATGAGGCCATTAGAAATGCTTTATTTCTTACACCAAACTTTATTTTATTTTTGAACAGAGGAGAGCATATGCAGGAAGACGAGAGAGGCACAGGATGTGAACAAGATAGCAAAATGCTTCCCTCTTCCCCCCATTGTCAGGAAGCTATTGCTGAGACGCTGAGAAATGTCAGGTTTAATTGAGCTTTACTTTCAAATAAAACAAAGTTTGCACACCCTGCCTTTGATTGCAATGAAAAGTTAAGTTGAGGATCCAAAAGAAATATTCATTCAGAGATATAATTCCCAATCCACAGGTTTGATCTGATTTCTCCAGAGGACAGAGAATATCCAGCAGATAGGAATGGCCAGATCTCAACAGAGGGGGAGGGGAGGGATACCACGTTATCGACCTCAGTGGTAGAATTCAATTTTTTTTACTACCGGTTGGTGGGCGTGGTGTGGCTTATTGGGTGTGGCTTGGTGAGCGTGGCAGGGGAAGGATACTGCAAAATCTCCATTCCTATCCCACTCCAGGGGAAGGATACTGCAAAATCCCCATTCCCATCCCACTCCAGGGGAAGGATACTGCAAAATCCCCATTCCCTCCCCACTCCTGGGTGAAGGATATTACAAAATCCCCATTCCCATCCCACTCTGGAGCCAGCCAGAGGTGGTATTTGCCGGTTCTCCGAACTGCTCAAAATTTCTGCTACCGGTTCTCCAGAACCTGCTGAATTTCAAATGCAAAGATGGGATATTTTCTTAGAGAACAAAATTATCAAGACTTCTTAGAGGTCTTCTAGTCTCCAATACCTGCTGTCATGTCCATGTCAGAATCTGAATCCGAAGGGGAAGAGAAACGGCTGACAAGAGAGTGAGAGAGTGGATCCGTTGGCTGTGGAAAAAAATGGGGAAATGCAAAGTCAGGGTGGGCAGATCAGGGGAGAGGTAGAACAAGGGAGAGGGGCTTCAGATGAAGACCAAGGTCCATCCCATCCTCATCCTAGGCAGCGCAAGGAGGAATGGAGAAGACAGCAATGTGGGTTGTGTGATTTACAAGGGGGGAAAGGGACCTGATCCTCTTTACAAGGCACAGGTGCTGCTGGAGTTTAAAAGGAAAGGCAAATGGGAGGGGCAGTTGTCAGGAACAAATGCTAAATTTATCTGGTGTTTCTTTGAATTCTGGCATCTTTCCAACTGGCCTGATTTATTGCCGTGCTACTTTACTTCTGGAATTCCTTATTTTGATTGCCCTGCCAGATTAATTACCTTGTCTTGCCTTTGGATTTTTTGTTCAAAGTTTTCTGCTTACAACGTTTGGGACTGAAGTATTGCCAGCCAAAGACTATGACAGGTTGGTGGAAGAGCTGTCGTGTCCCACTCCTCCGCTGACGGCCGGGTCAGGGAAATCCGAATCAGGCTTGCCTCTGCAGCTCTGCCCAAAGTCCTAGCAAAGTCCTCAGAGCAGGCAGGAGACCAGTAAGTGACTTCAGCAAGATAAGTTTGACTTTTGCCTGACTCAGAGACTGCCAGAAAGCAGATCCTTTATATAGGCCATGGGGTGTGGCTCCATGACTCAGCACTCATTAAGGCCTGCTCCTTCCTTCTGTTGCCTCCGCCTATCCAGCCTTCTGATGCGAGGGTCACACCAATCAGCAGCTGTTGGGGAATAAACCTCCTCAGGCTCACATGCTGTGGAGGAGGGAAGCTGCTCCGCTTGCCTGGGCATGGAGTCAGGGCTGGGGCCGAGATGCTCCTTCTTCTGCAGTTTGTGTGGGCATGGAGCCAGGACTTGGGCCGGGAGGCATACATTCCTCAGTGTTCAGGAGCAGGTAAGAAGTATTGCCAGCCAAAGACTATGACAGGTTGGTGGAAGAGCTCTCTCCAGGCCGGAGAATTGAAAGGGACATTGGGGGAACAGTTGGTGATAATAAAGGGACTCATATTGGTTTTCTGGCTGTGTTGCCTTTGTGTCACGCCCTGGGTCATCACACCTGCTGAGAACTGGTACAAGGTTGATCCCACATGACTTTTTAATATAAGAACTTCTGAATCTACTTTACAATCTTTGAGGCTCATATCAGCTTTCTACCAGGAGCCTGTTTTTTCCTTCTACCAGCTTCTCTTTTGAAGAACACCCATGGAAGGGGTGCTCCTTCCTTTGCAATTCATCCTAGGCAGTGGTTGAGTATCCGCGGAATATCGCTACGGAAAGCAACGTTAAGTTAAACATTAAATGAGAGTATTTGAGACAGAATCAGAGAAACACTTGGAGATAAATTAGTAGGAGAGATTTATTGATGAAGCATGGACAATGTTGAGTGCAGAAGTTAAGATAGCAGAAAATGAGGTTCAGGGGATTAATTGAGGGAAGAGTTTTGTGCTACATCAAGAAATAACCCAAGGAGGAAACCCTTGAGTAGGACTCGGGGAAGCAGAAGGAAGTTGTTCAGTCTTTTTCCTTGGTATTGTAGGGTCCTGGAGTTAGAAGGAGACCTTTAGACCATTAAGTCCAACCCCTGTTCAGTGAAGGGATCCAAATTGAAACATCCTCAACAGATGGATGTCAAGCCACCACTTAACCAAGATAGTGAAGGACAATTCATCATTTTTCTGGGTCATTGGTTTCAGTGTCAACCAGCTCATAAGACATTTTCTTCACCATTCAATCAGGACAGCCCTCCAGAAACTTAAATCGATTGTCCCATGCCCTACATTCTAGAACAGGGATGTCAAACTTGATTTAATTGAGGCACGCATTGGGGTTCTTTTTGACCTTGGGGGGCTGGTGTGGGCATGGCCAGGGTGTGGGCGTGGCCAGCTCGACGTCACTCATGTTGGGGCCACCTGTGGTAGACCAGGCGGAGCTGGGGGATCCATTGTCTCCTTCCTTCCTTCCTTCCTTCCTTCCTTCCTTCCTTCCTTCCTTCCTTCCTTCCTCTCTCCCTCCCTCCCTCCCTCCCTTCCTTCCTTTCTCCCTCCCTCCCTTCTTTCCTTCCTCCCTTTTCTTCTTTTTCCTTCCCTCTTCCTTCTCCTTTCTTCTTCCTTCCCCTCTTTTCTTCTTTTTTCCTTCTTTGCTCTCTTCCCATCTTCCCATCTTTCTTTTTTTTTGGCTTTCCTCTTTCCCTTTCTCCTTTCCTCTCCCTTTTTGGATGCTCAAATGCAAAACAGGAAACATTTCTCCTTTTATTTTGTTTTGCTTTTAGTTTATTTTGCTAGCCCTCTGTCATTCCCACCCCCCCAGCTCCATTTTTGCTGGCAGAGGGCTGCAGGAGGCCACAGCCTCCAAACAACCACCATTTTTGCGTGCAGAGGCACCATATCCCAGTCCTTCACTGTTTCCAGGCCAACCACATGGGCCAGATCTTAGCACCTGGAGCACCACATCCAGCCCCTTGGGCCTTGAGTTTGACTAGAAGAACAGAGGATTAAATCTCAACCTTCTTCTGTGCAAACACCTTTCAGGCATCTAAAGATCAACCTCCTCTTTCCTCTCCTCGGTCTTCTGGTCTAAAGATTGAAACATTTGCAATGTCTTCCATCATACTTCATAGGACTTTGGATCCATCCCCTGCATTGACCATTGCAAAATGAATGGAGCACCTATTAGCCATGACTTAGAATGTCTCCTTCTACTGGTGCTGCCTCAGATTGAGTTATCCTCAGGGGTGGGATTCAGCCGGTTCAGACCAGTTTTGGGAAACCAGATGCTAATTTTACACCTGGTTCACCAAGGCTGAAGCTACAAGGACTGGCTAGCAGTGCCCACCCCTCGCTTCCCAGGAATCTCCACGCAGCCCGTTTTGGATGCCAGGTAAGTGCAGGGCCACATGGAGGCTCTGGGAGGGCGAAAAACAGGCCTCCAACAAGTTCCAATTTCTGGCATCCGGAGGGCCTCCAGAGCCTGGGGGAGGCTGTTTTCACCCTCCTGGAGACTCAAGGAAAGCCTCTGGAGCTTGGGGAAGGTGAAAACGCCAGCCGCCTGGCATGGTGCAGGAGGCCAAGTAATCCATGGCCACCATAACCACGCCCACCCAGCAACTGGGCAGAGAACCGGTTGCTAAAATTTTTGAATCCCACCCCTGGTTATCCTTTGCTGCTGACTCACATTTTGTAATCGAATTCCATGATACTTTTCACAGGTATTATTGCCAAATCAAATATGCTCTCTCTCTCTCTATTTGTGCCAGTTGCATTTGATTGCTTCTTCATGTACGAAGACTTTTGTGTTTGTTTTTGCTTCTGATAATTCCGGAATTACATTCCGTTCGTCCAACCCAATGTTTCTCAATCTTGGCAGCTTTAAGAGGTGTGGACTTCAACTCTCAGACTTCAGTTCCTAGACTTCAACTCAATGTTTGGACTTCCAGATTTTCCCAGAAAATGTGGTGGAGTTCTGGGAGCAGAGGGCCACCCAACTTAAAGGTTGATGAACAAACAAGTCAGTTCTAGAGGAGATCAACCCTGACTGCTCTTTAGAAGGCCAGATCCTGAAGATGAAACTGAAAACTAAAACATACCTATTTAATTGTGCAGGACTGGGCTAGATTTTAAATTTATGGGTTTTAATTGGGTTTTTGTTTTATATTTTAATAACGGGCTTATAGAATAAGTTTTTTAATTGTTTTTATATTGTATTTATGTGTTTATGTGTTTTTTAAGTGCCTGTAAACCGCCCTGAGTCCTTCGGGAGATAGGGCGGTATATAAATATGATTAATAATAATAATAATAATAATAAAAATACTTTGGCCACCTAATGAGAAAGAAGGACTCACTGGAGAAGAGCCTAATGCTGGGAAAGATGGAGGGCAAAAGAAGAAGGGGATGACAGAGAACGAGGTGGCTGGATGGAGTCACTGAAACAGTAGGCATGAGTTTAAATGGACTCCAGAGGATGGTAGAGAACAGGAAGGCCTGGAGGAACATTGTCCATGGGGTCGCAATGGGTCGGACATGACTTCGCAACTAACAACAACAAACCTATCATTTCGAGGGGTCCTTGTTGCTCTCTGAGCTTAGTTGTTTTCTTGAAGATGTTTCATTACCCAACTAGGGAACATCATCAATACACCCCTTATTTCTATCCTGAGCTACAAATATTCTCCATCACTAGAGGCTTTTAGAATAGAATAGAACAGAACAGAACAGAACGAGCTGGAAGGGACTTTGGAGGTCTTCTAGTCCAGCCCCCTGCTCAAGCAGGAGAACCTATACTATTTAAGATAATTGACTGTCTAGACTCTTCTTAAAAACATCCAGTGATGGAACGCCCACAATTTATGAAGGCAATTTCTGTTCCACTGGTTAATTGTCCTCACTGTTAGGAAATTTCTCCTTAATTCCTCTGTGGCTTCTCTCTGATCAGTTTCCATTCATTGTTTCTTGTCCTGCCCTCTGGTGCTTTGGAGAATCATTTGATCCCCCCTCTTCTTTGTGAAAACCCCTCAAATGCTAGAATACTGCTATCATGTCACCCCCTAGATTAGCCAAACCCAAATCCTGCAGCCATAAGAAGAGACTGGACAGTCACTTGTCTGGAATGGAATACAGTCTCCTGCTTAAACAGGGAGTTGGACTAGAGGGCCTCCAAGGTCCCTTCCAACTCTGTTATTCTATTCAATATACTTCCCTAGGCCCGCAGGCAAAACCACATCTTCAGGGCCTTCTGACAGGCTAATTTCAGTCTAATTTCTGCAGGATTATGTTCCAAAGGGAGGGAGCCACCACAGAGAAGGCCCTTCTTCTGGGGCCTGCTACCAGATAGACCTTCCTAGGGAAGGGGCCCCACCACATTCCTTCCCTAGAGGACAAAGGGTGAGTGAGGAAGGAAGGAAGGAAGGAAGGAAGGAAGGAAGGAAGGAAGGAAGGAAGGAAGGAAGGAAGGAAGGAAGGAAGGGTCAGCAGATGTGATGGGCAAGAGATCTCTCAAATAATCTGGTCCAAAGCCATGAAGGGGTTGAGGCAGTAGTGGAATTCAAATTTCTTTACTACCAGTTATGTGGGCATGGCTTGGCTTGGCTTGGCTTGGCGGGCATGGCTTGGTGGGCATGGCAAGGGAAGGATACTGCAAAATCTCCATTCCTACCCCACTCCAATGGAAGGATACTGCAAAATTCCCATTCCCTCCCCACTCCTGGGGGAAGGATATTACAAAATCTCCATTCCCACCCCATCTCCATTCCTGGGGGAAGGATACTGCAAAAGCTCCATTCCCTCCCCACTCCTGGGGAAAGGATACTGCAAAATCCCATTCCCTCTTTACTCCCGGGAGAAGGATATTGCAGAATCCCCATTCCCACCCCACTGTGGGGCCAGGCAGAAGTGGCATTTGCCGGTTCTCCGAACTACTCAAAATTCCCGCTACCGGTTCTTCAGAACCTGTCAGAGCCTGCTGAATAGCACCCCTGGGTTGAAAGGTTTCCTGCATGTTTTGGGGAGAGCATTGAAGAATGAGAGAAAGAAAGAGGCTGTAACTGAGCATGCCCAGGCTGGATTGAATTGGAAGAACTTTTTAAAAGAATCTGCTGGCAGAGAAAGAATGCACTCGGCTAAATTTTCTTTCTGTTCGCTCATGTTCACCCCGGCAATTAACAAGCTTGCACCATGCCTTCAGCTGGTCTAAACTGATGTACCTCCATTGACTCCCGCGCAGCTACATTGATTTATGCCAGCTGAGGATCTGTCCCTATGGGTTTTATTGAATGCCGAGTGTTGCTTTAATTACAGCACTTCCTATTAGAGGAAATTGCCTGCTCAGCATCCTTAATGGGAAGTCAAATGCATCTTTCTGTTTGGGGAAAGCGAAAAGCGAAGGCACAACAAAGCTTTGAGAAAAGAAAAAAAGAAAAAAAAAACACCGTCCCCCACTTGCCCAAGGAGACTCTGTCTTGGGGGATATAAAAATAATCAAGGCTGCAATAAAGTCAAACTCTTATTTACTGAAAGTGGGACGAGGGGACGGCTTCTAAAGCTCCATCAGATGCAGTCGGCCAGGATTCCTCACCGAGCAAAGAGTTGGATTAGACCAGTGGTTCTCAACCTTTATAGTGCTGCGACCCCTTTAATACAATTCCCCACAATGTGGTGACCCCTTTAATACAATTCCCCATGATGTGGCGACCCCAACCATAAAATTATTTTCGTTTTGAATTTATCGCGCCTAAAGCCGTATTGGCTAGCGATCTGAACTGCTTGCGATTGTCTTGAGGATGGAGGCATTAAAGCGGAGACTCCTCCCCTATTAAGTTTATCAAGTCTGAAACCAGATTAGGCTAGTGATTGGGAGTGATTGCAGCTGGCTTGAGAGGGAGATGTCAGAGCAAAGATTTCTCTCTTTTTTAATTCATCGCGCCTGAAGCCGAATTCGGCTAGTGATTTGAAGAGCCTGCAGCTGGCTTGTGGAGTCAACCATTGGAGCGTGATTCTTTGACTCGCAAGTATACTTCCCATATTTCTGATGGTCTTAGGCGACCCCTGGCAAATCGTCATTCGACCCCCAATGGGGTCGCGACCCACAGGTTGAGAACTGCTGGATTAGACGCTCTCCATGGTCATGTCTAACTCTATGATTCTGTCAACCCTGAATCAGGACACTGACAGGTTCTTTTTCATTTACAGCTTGAGTGTTGGGTTGCTTGTTCAAATTGCTTTGATTTTGAACAAGCAAGGTTCCTGCCTAGGTGTAAAGCAGGGCTGTCAAACTCAAGGCCTGGGGGGCCACATCCAGCCCATGGGGTGCTTAGAGGTATCCCACGGGGCTTCCCTGGAAACAGTAAAGGACTTTTGTGGTTCACCAGCAGCCTGCAGAGCTTGCAGAGTCAGAGAGTGATGAGGCTGAGGAAGAGCTTGGGCCAGTCCTGGAGGCTGGGGAAAGCCCGGATGAGGGCTCTGCATCAGAGGCAGAGATGGGGCCAGGGTTTTACCACCGGTTCGCCGATCGTGCGCTTAGTGCTTCACATGCGCATGCGCAGTTTGCAAAAGCTTTCCAGTTCTGCATTTCTACTGGGGAGAGCACAGCTGATTCGCACGGCAATCCACTCTGCCAGGCTAATCAGCTGAGAAGATAAAGGTAGAAAAGGAGCCCAGGTCGGTGGGTGGGCCAAACTGAATGTCAGGAGGAACGTGATCGTCGGTGCTACCGGTTCTCCCAAACCGCTGTGTACCAGTAGCAACCCACCACTGACTGGTAGGCAGGAGAAACCAAAGATACAAATTAGGTGAAACCTGGCTCAAAAACAATAACTGTGAGAGGGACCTTGGAGTCCTAAGCAGATGATCACGCAAACCAGCCATGTGTGGCAGCAGCCAAAAGAGCTTATACAACCCTTGGTTGTATAAACAGAGGCATAGAATGAAAATCACAAGAAGTATTAGTACCGCTGGATAAAGCCTTAGTAAGGCCACACCTGGAATATTGCATTCTGTTTTGGTCACCACAATACAAAAAAGATTTTGAGACTTTGGAAAAAAATGCAAAGAAGAGCAACTAAAATGATTAAAGGCCTGGAGACTAAAACATATGAAGACCCTTATAGGAGGTCAAAAGGGCGGGTGCAGACCTTACTTTGGGGTACAATGTCCAAAGGGCAGGAGTGATGCAGAAAAAGATCTTCTCCTGGATCCCACCAGCCAAAATGATGTTACCTAGTTGGGTAATAAAATGCCTTCAAGAAAGCAACCAAGCTTTGCTTTGGTCACCACACTATAAACAAGATGTTGAGACTCTAGAAAGAGTGCAGAGAAGAGCAACCAGGATGATTAAGGGACTGAAGGCTAAAACATACAATGAATGGTGGCAGGAACTGGGCCTGGCTGGTCTAGTGAAGAGAAGGGCCAGGCGAGACAGGATAGCAATCTTCCAATACTTGAGGGGCTGCCACAGAGAGGAGGGAGGCAAGCTATTCTCCAAGGCACCGGAAGGCCAGACAAGGAATAATGGATGGAAACTGATGAAGGAGAGATTCAACCTAGAAATAAGGAGAATTTTTCTGACAGGGAGAACAACCAACCAATGGAATAGAAGTTGCCTTCGGGAGTTGTGGGAGCTTCATCACTGGAGGCTTTCAAGAAGAGATTGAACTGCCATCTGTCAGAAATGGTGTAGGGTCTCCTGCTTGGGCGGGGGTTTGGACTAGATGACCTAAAAGGTTCTCTGAGTCTCAACATCTTTTTTAATACTGTGGTGACCAAAACTGGAGGCAGGATTCTAGGTGTGGTCTTACTATGGATTTATAGAGTGGTATTAGTACCTCCCTTGATCTTGATTGTATCCCTCTGTTAATCCAATTTAGGATTGTGTTGGCTTTTTTGGCTGCTGCTGCACTGCTACTACTTATCTTACTCTAAGGTGCTTGGGAAAATAGCTTGTCCCCCTCCTCATTGTGGCAGCCCCTTAAATATTGGAAGACTGCTATCATGTCACCCTTAGTCCTCTTTGTTAGACTAGCCATGCCCAGTTCCTGCAACTGTTCTTGCTATGTTTTAGTCTCCAGTCCCCTCATCATCTTCATTGCTCTTCTCTGTACTCTACTCTACTCTACTCTACTCTACTCTACTCTACTCTACTCTATTCTTTCCTGAAATGAAGATATATTGCTGGCAAAGCATTCCCACCGTCCATTAAGGATTGAATGAAGTGTTAGAGAGAGAGAGAGGGACCAAGATAAAGGTAAGATTAATTTGGCAAGATATATCTTTTTTTCCCCCCTTAACAAAGCTATGGTGATTTCTGGAAATCACCACATATGCACATTGACAGAATTGCTTGCAGTAATATATTACAGATTTCTGTATGGACATTTAAAATTTAAAACCTGCTAAGAAAATACAAGAAACAGAAACTGAATTTGACAACTGTGATCATCGCTAGGGCTTTTCTTCTAAATATAATGATTAAGGGTGTGTGGGTTTTTTGTTTTTTGTTTTTCTCTTTTCTCTAATACGCACTTCTAAAAACATGGAGGACTAGATTGAAAAATCCAGAGGACTGAAAGGGTAGGCATTTGGGTTCACATTTAGTTCAGAAGTGCAACGTTAAATAAGTGGACATTAAAATGCAAATGTAACACATTTGCATTTTAATAAGTAGTGCAAAGATGTACTAGTTAGTAGAAATGAGAAACTGATCCTACACCCAGATATTATTTTGTCCTAGGTCCATAATGGCGAACCTATTCAGGGCGTACCTGCTCTGATGACACGCGAGCTGTCACCCCAGTTCACCTCCATTGCACATGTGTACACTCCTTTCGCTGGCCAACTGGTGTTAGGGTCTCTGATGTGCATGCATGGGGTTGGGGCGTGTGAAGGGGGATGTGTGAGCATGCGGGCCGCATGTGGGGGGTGTATGTCCATGCAGGGTGTGTGGGTCGCATGCAGGGGCCACTCACACATGCTGGGGCCACGTGTGCATGTGTGAAAGATAGGGCGCATGGAGGGGGCTGTGTGAGCATGCGTGGAGCAGGCCGTATGTGTCGGGGCTGTACACACATTGCATTTTGGGGGTTCAGCCGGGTGCACTTTGGGCACTCGGACCAGGAAAGGTTCGCTATCACTGTCTAGGTCATGCAATAAAGGTGTCACTCAAATAAACTTTACCCTATGGGCATTTCATTTTCCATTTCCTCTTAACCCTCTTAAGTGATAGCTAGATAACATCACATTTGGAATAGTGCATCCCGTTTTGGTTATCACGATACGAAAAATATGTTGAGAGTCTAGAAAGAGTAGAGTAGAGTAGAATAGAATAGAATAGAATCTGAATTAGGAGTAGAATAGAGTTGACAGCCGGGGACAACATGTGCAAGTGGCAGCAAGCGGCCACAGAAGAAGTGGGTCAGCAAGGCAAAGCAGGTAAGCAGGGTGTGCGAGGCCTGGTAAATAGGGCACCTCCACACACCCCAACCCCACCCTAGCTTAATTTTTAGCCGTTCACCTTGCCCAACCCCTGCACCCAGGAGTGGGCGGGGTCTGAATTAGGGTTTATTTAGGGGGTAGGATGTTCTGTCCTCCTTCGCCTCCGTCCGAGCAATGGCTTAATTAGCCAGTACTATCAGGTCTGGCAGCAAAATAGCGAGCGTCTGCAAAGTGTCTCCGTTATCTCCCTCGACACCGTTGAGTCACCCAGGAACAAACTTCAGCTCTTAGTTAATCAGTTGCTTTGCCTGCTACGAAGAGGCACAGCAACTCTCGCTGCCTTTATATCCTGTGGGGTGTGACTCCATGACTCAGCACTTCCTAGGCCTGCCCCACCCCTGCTTCTGTTGTTCCCTCCTCTCCTGCCTATGAAAGCTAGGGTCCAACCAAGCCTGATTGCCATCAGCTGGGTCTGAAGGTGTGGCCTGGAGGGGGGAAGAGTCAGGGGACGGAGGCCTCGTTATCTCTTCCAGCTGGCCTGCCTCTGGCTCCTGGAGCTGAGCAAGGGAAGCCGGTGCTCCCGAGGTAAGTCCTGGCGGCCCTTCCCCCTCACTATCCAAGTCACTTTCTGGCAGGAGGCCCGGCTCAGGGGACGCAGACACAACATAGGGCTTATATTTGGTGCACATGTAAAAATCTGGCCAGGGCTTACTTCTTGGTAGGTTGTATTTTCAGGGAAACACGAAAATGTAAGTAGAGAGGTGGTCAGCTGGCTACTGAAAGTTTTGCAAGCTTTCCAATTGAACAAGCTGGAGAGTGGGGAGAAAGATATTTGGGATAGTGAAGGAAAGTAGACCTGACCTTGAGGAAAGTTACCAAGAGTTATACTAGGGAGAAGGAAGGAAGGAGTTCTTAAGAACGGACTTGGAAAAAAGACGACAAGTCCAGAAATTGAAGCATGCATGAGAAAGAAAGCCCAAATTACCTCCTCTTTGCTATTGTTAATGTAAGATGGGATGGACAGAAACTTGGACAAGCTCTCGAGATTGAGGTCAACTTTTTGAAGTAGTCTGGGTCAAGAAATAGACTTTGCAGGGATTTCAGGAATATTGCTTCTTGTAGCTTGTTGTAGGGTATAATAACAGAATCTTGAAAATGTTACTTCGGGATTCAGCCAAGTTTCATTCAGTAGTGATATAACCCAAGGAGAGGGAAATCAAAGGTGGCTGGTGGGCATTCATCCAACTTGAGAGGTTTGTTTGGGTAGGTTCACAGAATTAATATGCCTGAAGTTTCTTTATTCGTAAAATCCTTGATAGGCAAATCTCAAAAATTATTTAGTAGAAATAAAATTCCTCTCCATCTTCTTTTCCTACCCACCATAGAAGATCCTCTACCATTGTAGTCTGTGTCCTTCCTTCCTTCCTTCCTTCCTTCCTTCCTTCCTTCCTTCCTTCCTTCCTTCCTTCCTTCCTTCCTTCCTTCCGTCCTTCCTTCATACCTACCTACCTTTTCCTCCCCTTCTTTTTCCTTCTTTCCTTTCATCTCTTCTCCCTTTTCCTTCCTTCCTTCCTTCCTTCCTTCCTTCCTTCCTTCCTTCCTTCCTATCTTCCTATCTTTTCCTCCTCTTCTTTTTCCTTCTTTCCTTTCATCTCTTCCCCCTTTCCCCTTTTCCTTCCTTCCTTCCTATCTACCTTCCTCCCTTCTTTCCTTCTTCTTTCATCTCCTCTTCTCCCTCCCTTCCTTCCTTCCTTCCTTCCTTCCTTCCTTCCTTCCTTCCTTCCTTCCTTCCTTCCTTCCTTCCTTCCTTCCTTCCTTCCTATCTTCCTATCTTTTCCTCCTCTTCTTTTTCCTTCTTTCCTTTCATCTCTTCCCCCTTTCCCCTTTTCCTTCCTTCCTTCCTTCCTTCCTACCTACCTTTTCCTCCCTTCTTTCCTTCTTTCCTTTCATCTCCTCTTCTCCCTCCCCTTTTCCTTCCTTCCTTCTTTCCTTCCTTCCTTCCTTCCTTCCTTCCTTCCTACCTACCTACCTACCTTTTCTTCCCCTTCTTTTTCCTTTTTCCCCTTCATCTCCTCTCCTCTCCTCCCCCTCCTCTTTCTTTCTTTCCTCCCTTCCTTCTTTCCTTCTTTCCTCCCTTCCTTCTTTCCTTCCTTTCTTTTTCCTTCCCTTCTTCTTTTCTTTCCATCCATCCATCCATCCATCTCAAAATCGAACCAAAGTGATGTTTGATTTGGTGAGCCAGTCCCTCCTTTCAAACTGCAGCTGGGCTGGACTCATTTTTCTACAGGCCATTACCAGGAGATTGATGAAGACTCTGTCCTTCTAAACTATGAACTAAAATGGCTTCTGTGACTTCCCTTGCCAGCTTCTCCGTGCCTCTAACTGTCCTCATAGTTATCAATTTGGTCTTAATCATTAACTTAAATTTCCCCTTTGCTGCCTCCTCACCCCATTCCTTCTTGTTCTGACCTTGGTGGCTAATTATGATAATTGCCCCCTGCTTTCATTACCGCTTTTCTTCGTGTATCTGGAACACGCCTCAGCTCAGGACATGAGGTGGCATCTTAATTTCAAATATCTCCGGAATTTGGGAAGAGGAGGAAGCATGGAATTCTTCAGTTAAAAGTTATAGAACTTTATTTTTTTAAAAAATATAACCCATACTCTTACTTTTTAGTTTCAGTTACCTTCCCTGTTGCTTTTAGGTACACTGGGAGCATATGCACCAAGACAAATTCCTTGTGTGTCCAATCACACTTGGCCAATAAAAAATTCTATTCTATTCTATTCTATTCTATTCTATTCTATTCTATTCTATTCTATTCTATTCTATTCTATTCTATTCTATTCTATTCTATTCTATTCTCATGGTTCTACTCTTCTCTTCTCTTCTCTTCTCTTCTCTTCTCTACTCTTCTATTCTATTCTATTCTATTCTATTCCATTCCATGTTCTCTTCTCTTCTCTTCTATTCCATATTTATTCTATTCTATTCTATTCTATTCTATTCTATTCTCTTCTCTTCTCTTCTCTTCTCTTCTATTCCATTCCATGTTCTCTTCTCTTCTCTTCTATTCCATATTTATTCTATTCTATTCTATTCTATTCTATTCTATTCTATTCCATTCCATTCCATTCCATTCCATGTTCTCTTCTCTTCTCTTCTCTTCTCTTCTCTTCTCTTCTATTCCATTCCATTCCATTCCATGTTCTCTTCTCTTCTATTCCATATTTATTCTATTCTCTTCTATTCTCTTCTATTCTCTTCTCTTCTCTTCTCTTCTCTTCTATTCTCTTCTATTCTATTCTATTCCATTCCATGTTCTCTTCTCTTCTATTCCATATTTATTCTATTCTATTCTATTCTATTCTATTCTATTCTATTCTATTCTATTCTATTCCATATTTATTCTATTCTATTCTATTCTATTCTATTCTATTTTATTCTATTCTATTCCATTCCATTCCATTCCATCTTCTCTTCTCTTCTCTTCTCTTCTCTTCTCTTCTCTTCTCTTCTCTTCTCTTCTCTTCTCTTCCCTTCTCTTCTCTTCTCTTCTCTTCCATATTTATTCGATTCAATTCAATTTAATTCAATTCTAGTTGTTGGGAGAAAATGTAAATTTGAGGTCAGTTTAGAGATCTCAGCTATTATTTTTTTTTTGGAATTTATATCCCGCCCTTCTCCGAAGACTCAGGGTGGCTTACATTGTGTAAGGCATTGTGTAAGCTTTAACAGCATATATCCACATATACTCTTTATATACAGTATATATGTGTATACTTTACATATCAGTGAGAACAATTAATTGGTGGCTTGCCTCCAGAAGTTGTGGGTTTTTAAGAAGAGATTTGGACAACCACTTGTCAGAAATGGTGTAGGGTCTTGAGCAGGAAGTTGGACTAGAAGGCCTCCAAGGTCCCTTCAAACTCTGTTATTCTGTATTTTGCATATGATTAGTATTGCGGAATATCAGGAGCTTCTGTACTTTCCAACAAGATCAGAACTCAAGTTGTATAATCCATCAGAGTTGGAAGGGACCTTGGAGGTCTTCTAGTCCAACCCTCTTCTCAGGCAGGAAACCCTTTACCATTTCAGACAAAAATTGTCCAATCTCTTCTTAAAAACCTCCATTGTTGGAGCATCCACAACCTCTGGAGGCAAGTTGTTCCATTAGTTTAGTATTGTCATTGTGAGGAAATTTTTTCCTTAATTCTACATTGCTTATCTCCTTAGCTCCTTGTCCATCTGTCTGTCTGTCTGTCTGTCTGTCTGTCTGTCTGTCTGTCTGTCTATCTATCTATCTATCTATCTATCTATCTATCTATCTATCTATCTATCTATCTATCTATCTATCTATCTATCTATCTATCTATCCATGTATAGTACCTCTCCATCATCTACAAACCTGTCTATAATTTCTCTCTCTCTCTGCATCTCTCTATTTCTCCATTGTCTACATATGTATCTCTAATTTATCTCTCCTGCACTCTCTTTTCTTCTAGCATCTTTATATCTCTGTCTCTAGAATAGAATAGAATAGAATAGAATAGAATAGAATAGAATAGAATAGAATAGAATAGAATAGAATAGAATAGAATAGAATAGAATAGAATAGAATAGAATTCTTTATTGGCCAAGTGTGATTGGACACATAAGAAATTTGTTTGTCTTGGTGCATAGGCTCTCAGTGTACACAAAAGAAAAGATATGTTCATCAAGAATCATAAGGTACAACACTTAATGATAGTCATAGGGAACAAATAAGCAATCAGGAAACAATCAATGTCAATATAAATTGTAAGGATACAAGCAACAGATTACAGTCATACATCTTTCTGTCTGTCTATCATCTGTCTGTCTATCATTTCCTTTGTATTAATTGATTTTACTTTGACTGTAAACCGCCCTGAGTCCTTTGGGAGAAGGGCGGTATAGAAATCAAAACAATAATAATAATAATAATAATCATCATCATCATCATCTATCTACCTATCATCTCTCTCTCTCTCTCTCTCTCAATCTCTCATCTATCTATCCATCTATAGTACCTCCCCATCATCTACAAACCTCTCTATAATTTCTCTCTCTGCATCTTTCTATTTCTCATTCTCTTTTCATCTAGAATAGAATAGAATTTTTATTGGCCAAGTGTGATTGGACACACAAGGAATTTGTCTTGGTGCATATGCTCTCAGTGTACATTAAAAAAAAAAAGATACGTTCATCAAGGTACAACATTTACAACACAATTGATGGTCAATATATCAATTTTCATCTAGCATCTTTATATCTCTGTCTCTACATCTGTCTGTCTGTCTATCATCTGTCTGTCTATCTTTCTATCATCCATCCATCCTTCCATCCATCCATCCATCCATCTTGGTAGATCCCTCTAAAAATCCAAATTTAAAGGAACAGGAATTCACCTCATCACACGGTGCCTGGAACTCCAACTGCTAAGTTTCTGGTCAGCAAGCCCAACAATAGATTTCGTCTATGCCTCTTAATGACAACACTATCATGCACTTAATAATGGCTCCCTATCAGATGGTCTACCAAGAGGAGCAAACAAAAAAACCAAAAAAACAACAACCATGGTAATGTTCGTTTTAATGGTATTGCATGTTTTTTTTACATATATCCAGGTTAGTGGGCTTCAAAAGCTCCATGATCCAATACAATCCCACCTAACCCCTGGGCAACATACTCAAACATTAGTACTCAAAGGCTAATACTCACTATTTACTATACCACTCTTCCCCAAACCTCCTACAACTCCTGTTCTTCCATTGCTTCTCTTTGTGAGCTTTGCCTCTGAAAAACAGGAAGTCTTCTACTTGACTTAGACTGTTCAGGTTGTTTTAGTTTCCCAAATAACATAATTGTCCTTCCTTCCTTCCCCGCTCTTTCTTCCTTTATCTCTCTTTCTTTCTTATTCTGTCTCGTTCTTTCTCTCATTCTCTCTCTCTATTTTCCTTCCTTCCTTCTCTCTTTTTCTCTCCTCCTTTCTTTCTTTCTGTCTCTATCTATCTCTCTTTCTTTCTTTCTCTTTCTCTCTCTTGTTCTTTCTCTCTCATTCTCCCTTCCTTCCTTCCTTCTGTCCTTCCCTTTCTTTCTTTCTCTTCTTTCCCTTCTTTCTCTCTCTCTCTCTTTCTATCTCTCTTTCTTTCTTTCTCTTTCTCTCTCTTGTTCTTTCTCTCTCATTCTCTCTTCCTTCCTTCTGTCCTTCCCTTTCTTTCTCTTCTTTCTCTCTCTCTCTCTTTCTTTGTCTTTTTCTCTTTCTCTTTTCCCTCTCATTCTTTCTCCCTTGTTCTCTCTCTCTTTTCTTTCTTTCCTTCCTTCCTTCTGTTTTTCATTTTCCTTCCCTCCCTTCCTTTCCCTTCCTTCATTCCTTCCTTCCTTCCTTCCTTCCTTCCTTCCTTCCTTCCTTCTTTCCTTCCTTCTCCTCTCTTTCTTCCTTCTGTCTCTTGTTCTTTCTCTCTCATTCTCTCTTCCTTCTGTGCTTCACTTTCTTTCTTTCTCTTCTTTCTTTCTTTCTTTCTTTCTTTCTTTCTTTCTTTCTTTCTTTCTTTCTTTCTCTTGCTCTCTTTGTCTGTCTTTTTCTCTTTCTCTCTCATTCATTCTCTCTTGTTCTCTCTCTTTTTTCTTTTCTTTTCTTTTCCTTCCTTCCTGCCTTCCTTCCTTCCTTCTTCTCTTCTCTTGTCATCACCCCCTGCTGCCTCTGCTCAGTTTTTGCAGCCATCAACTTAGGAAGCAGTCTTAAAAGGACACTGAACCAACTGGTTATTTTTGCAGGCCTCCTGTCCTCTCCCTGATGGCCATTACATTCTCACCCAACTGCCGAGAGCATCTAGGGCGAGTTGATTGGGGAGGAAAAAAACCTACAAGCCCAATTCTTCAGTTCCCTGGGACACCGAGCGCTTAAGATTTCTTAGTCACTTTGGTACTTCAGCTAAGGTGAGGTGGGATAAGTTTGGTTTAGTCAAGGGGAAAGCAATGATGTCATCTCCCTGGCTCCACAGAAGCGCCTCAGGATATTAACATTCAGAAGTGAAAGAAAGAACTTAAGTCAAGAATTATCACTCTCAGTAGCAGGCACATGTGGGATGCATTAGCAAGAGATCATTTTTATTAAGACCTATTACTCAGGACTCTGCAATATCTGGGTGATTTATGGATCATCTCTGAATCTGAGTTTTTCAACTCACCCGGTGGTGTGGGATCCTGAGGGCATGGGCGAGGAAATAGTTCTTTCCTCTTTGCAAAAGTTCGGTTTAATGAGAGGGTTGGGAACCATTGAATCACCTAAGATGTAGAAAATGGGCGAGCCTGCTGGACTGCTTGAGACAGCTTCCCTAAAGTATTTCCACAGGCATGTTACACATTGAAATAAATGTAATGCCTGCTGATATCATTAACCCACATTATTCTCTCCACATTATTGTTATTCTCTCTTTTATTCATTGAACATGAAACTCAGTCAACTGAACATGTTGTGTCTCGCCCACTCCTCCTGCCGCAGCCGGGCCCCTCTTATCTCCTGCTGGACATTGATAGTTCAGAAGAATATCCTGGCATGCCTCCAGGCCCCAGCCCTGGCACCATGCCCAGACAGGCCGAGCAAGACGAAGGGCCTGACGTGCCTTCAGCCCCCAGTCCTGGCACCATGCCCAGGCAAACGGAGCAACTAAACCCCTCCCCCACAGCATGTGAGCCTGAAGAATGTGAGGCCAGTCATGAGCTAGGATTGCCAACAGCTGGAGGCTGGAGAGATCCTCGCTTCTGGAGAGTTGAGAGGCGACGTCAGCAAAAGGAAGGGAGGGGCAGGCCTGGATAAGTGCTGAGTCATGGAGCCACACCCCATGGCCTATATAAAGGATCTGCTTTCTGGCATTCTCTGAGTCAGGCAAAGTCTAACTTGGATTGCTGAAGTCACTTCCTGGTCTCCTGCCTGCCTTGAGAACTCTGATAGGACTTTGGCAGAGCTGCAGAGGCACGCTTGATACGGACTTCCCTGACCCGGCCGTCAGCAGAGGAGTGGCAAATCGTTATTTGATCCCCAACGGGGTTGCGACCCACAGGTTGAGAACTGCTGCCTTAGTACAATGTTGTGCTGTAAGAACTAGGTTACTGCCTAACAGGCTTAACTCTCTGACTGGGTTAGTGTGAAGAGGGTCTTGGAGTTCCAATAACACCAGTCCAATTTCTCACATTATGAAAACTGACGTTCTATTTTATATGCTGGTGGAATGATTGGCGTTTGCTCAGTTAATTGCTTGGAATATGTACACATGCTTGCCCGCACTCTCATACAGACTCAAATTGGTGTGAAATTGATTGCTTAAAACACAGATAGGTTTAGCTAGAACCTCTCTGTAAATTATTAACTAGCGCTTCCTATTCTTTAAGAAACAGTGTGTGGGGGGAACACCTTTCTAGTAGGAACAATAAAACAATATTTTTGTAATCTCTCTCCGTCTCTCTCTCTCTCTCTCTCTCTCTCTCTCTCTCTCTCTCCCTCCCTCCCTCTCTCTCTCTCTCTCTCAAAGTGATGCAGTAAGACTTATATAGGAAGGAGGAAAGAAATTGCAAGAGACATCAAATCTTTCAATAAATGTTGACTTCAATGCATTTGAAAGCATCTCTTCAACCATATCGGCAGCTAGGAAGATTGACCACCTAATGGACAAGATTACCTTTCAGCTAGAAAATATGGGCAAAGAAGATCTGAAGCTTTTGGGAAGATTTGGAGGAAAGTCAGGGAAAGCTCCAAGAAGTTTCTAACATTGCAGGATCCAATCTGGACCAGAGCTTTAGTTTAGAATAAACTCATTTAGAATTTAGAATAACAGAGTTGGAAGGAACCTTGGAGGTCTTCTAGTCCAACCCCCTGCTTAAGCAGGAAACCACTTTCCTGCCTCCACCACTTCAGACAAATGGTTATCTAACCTCTTCTTAAAATCGAGTTCTTTATGCAGCCATGCTGGTTTCTTTTGAGAACTGTTGTTTTTCTTTTTCATTTTGATATTGTGCTAGACTGGGCTTTTATAATCTCACTTTTCAAAATTTCCCAAGCTTCTTGAGTTGGAGCCTCATGCTGGAGCCCACCCTCAGGGAATGTCTGTCCCTCCAGAATGTGTGCACATTCTGTTCTATGTTCTATGCGTAGTATTTATGTGGTGCCTAGTTGTATGTGACTTTTAGTATTTAATTGGGGTGTTGAGGGCCAGGTATGAAGTTGTTGATTGTGGTTTCCTTGTGCTGCTGTGCCCTCAGCTCCTAAGGACCTGGTAAACTGGTAGTCAATCAGAACTCCTATGGACTGACAAGGGGCTCATTTCCCAGGCTTCAATAATTATCCTGACTCTTTTTGTCCCTGCTTGGCCAACAATCTTAATAGCTTCAAAATTGAACAGATGTCCTTGTTAATTGCAATGTGTGGCTACCAATGATTTTGGGTCTCCTCATCTAGCAACTTGCTCACGGTCTTGCAATCTGGTGGTTAGCTTCCTCCCTGTCTGTTCTACACAAGTCAATCCATGCAGATTTGGATTAATTAAGTTAGATGTTTCTTCCATCTCCAGGCATTCTTTGTAACGTACCCTTTCAGAATGTAAGTGAGGGGACTTAAGTTCCTTCAAGTCAAGTTTGGCCCGTTGTGAATTCATGGAGGCATCTATGTAATCTTCCTCTGCTCCCCTACAGAACCTTTCTCCTGCTCCCCCACCCAAAGAAATGTATTTGATTGTCTTCATCCACATTCTTGATATTATTTCCACAAGGTGTCTTGATTCCTTCAGTATTCACTAGTTTTTCCTTGTTGCCGATAATAGTGATATCATAGCCTAATGCAAGCAAAGAAGGACTAGGGGTGATATGATACAGGAATTTCAATATTCGAGGGGCTGCCACAAAGAAGAGGGGGTCAACCTGTTCTCCAGAGCACTTGAGGGCAGGACAAGAAGCAATGGATGGGAACTACTGAAGGAGAGAAGCAACTTGGAACTAAGGAGAAATTTCCTGACAGTTAGAACAATTAACCGGTGGAACGGCTTGCCTGCAGAAGTTAAAACAATCCAGAATCCAGAATTAGAATCATGCAGTAATACCAGAATTAGGAAGACAGCAACAGAAAGCAAGGGCTGGCTATGGAAAGCAGCTGAAGAAACAGGGGACAGTTGCAAGAAGCTGTTAGCTGTTGCAAGTAGATCACACAGACTGACTACAAGCAGTGGCACGGCAAAGTAGCAACAATGGTGCACTGAAAGATTTTCAAGAAATACCATTTGCCTGCAAGCAAGAACTGGTGGGACCATAAAATAGAGAAAGTCATAGAAAAGTTAAATTGCTCTGGGACTTTAGAATTCAGACAGGCACCTGCCACATAGCACCCCTGACTTAACAATTGTTGATAAGAAAAACAAAAAAAGTCTTGGATTTGGCAGTGCCTGGAGACAGCAGAATAGAAGAGAAAGAACTGGAGAAGATCACAAAATATAAAGACCTGCAAGTAGAAATAGAATGGCTGTGGCAAAGGCAAGCAAGGGTAGTGCCAATAGTAATAGGAGTCTTGGGGGCAATTCCAAAACAACTGGCACAGCCCTTGAATGCCGTCGGCATTGACAAATTCACCATCAGTCAATTGCAGAAGGCAGCTTTCCTCAGAACAGCTTCCATCCTGCAACGAGAACTGTAACACCACTAAACATCCAGATCAGCCTATCCCAGCTCCTTGGGAAGGACTCCACAGTTAGACAAAAATGCCAAATCCAGTCTAAACATCTGGCTGACTCTGTGATGGTCAATAATAATACAAAGCAAGTGACCCACGACCCCCGACACTTCATGTTCACACATGCAAAGCCACCTACATCCCATCAGATAATGACACTGCACAAGGATGACTGAAAAAAAGAGAAACTTAAATAGCACTTAGACTTATATACCACTTCACAGTGCTTTAGAGCCCTTTCTAAGCAATTTACAGAGTCAGCCTCTGGCCCCCAACAATCTGGGTTCTTGTTTTACCGACCTTGGAAGGATGGAAGGCTGAGTCAACCTTGAGCCTGGTGAGATTCAAACTGCCAAATTGCAGTCAGCAGAAATAGCCTGCAGTATTGTATTCTAACCATTATGCCACCGCAGCTCATTTAGATACGTAGATTGATATAATTGATAGAAGATAGATAGATATATGGATGGATGGATGGATGGATGGATGGATGGATGGATGGATGGATGGTAGATGATAGATGATAGATGATGGATGGATAGATGGATGGATGGATGGATGGATGGCTAAATGGATAGGTGGATAGATAGGTGGATAGATAGGTGGATGGATGGATGGATGGATGGATGGATGGATGAATGGATGAACAGATAGATGGACAACTGGACAAACATAACAATAGCAATAGCAATAGCACTTAGATTTCTAAACTGCTTCACGGTGCCTTCCATCCCTCTCTAAGTAGTTTACAGAGTCACCCTCTTGCCCCGAACGATCTGGGTCTTCATTTTATCAACCTCGGAAGGATGGAAGGCTGAATCAATCTTGAGCCTGGTGACTGCCAAATTGCAGTCAGCCGGCAGTCAGCAGAAGTAGCCTGCAGTACCGCATTCTAACCACTGTGCCAACACGACTGAAAACAAACCACACAATCTAATACGAATGCAAAGCTATGAAGAAAGAAGATTAAAAACTTTCCAGACACGTTCGGAATGTTCCTCGAGCAGAGAGAAAAATGATTTCAGGATGACGACATGAATCCTTGATTTGCACAAACTGAATTCTTTCGATGCCATTCAAACAGGAGTGACTTTTTTTTATTCAAAAAGTTTTACAAAAAAAATCCCCCCCCTTTCTCCCCAACCCCCCTCCCTTCACTAATCCCCTCCCCCCTCCCCCCTGACTTCCCGGAACAAGCACAAGGTATAGTTAAAAATAAAACAAACATATGCTAAGAAAATTTTTCCCCAAAACTATTATACCAATTTTCCCTCTCTAGCTCTGACTTCCTCCTAACATAACCAAAATCCTTCAAAAAAAAATAAATTAATAATTAACAGTAATAAAATATATAAATCAATATAACAAATTAATCCTAAAGTATTTAAAACCAGCTAAAGCATAAAAATCCATCCAATTCAGAGAATATCTCCCTTATAGCTTCTATAACCATATAATTTTCCCCCCAGGTCTTTCTTACATAAGATCTTTCAAGAATATTCTATTTAAAATTCAGTACAACACATTATAAAATTTCAATACAGAAAATTACAATATCTATTCAACTTTAGTCCTTCCTCGTCAAAATCCAGTATAAATCCAAATACCTAGTCTTTTATGATAGATATAAAACATATAATCAACCCATTTCTTCCAGATCTTCCTCACATATTGTCTTTCAGGGACACTAATATTTTTGTCTGTTAATATTTCAAAACAACCTTGTTTCAAGGATAATACTTTTGTCTCTTGCCATTTTTTTTGATGCATTAATCTCTGTCTTTCCTTCATTACTCCTTTTGAAAAGTCAGTCACAATATTTCCTAGTAGTTCCTTATGTCCAAGAATCCACAAATTACTGCCGTATATTCCATCAGTCCAAAAAGAGAACTCTTGGAAAGCATTAACCCTGTGAGTTTTTTCGGTTTGGGAGACAGCCTCCTGTAGCACAAATTCAGGCATTTCATCCAAACTATTTAAAGGAAACTTCTTTACATCAACTTGTTTATTCACGATCATATCTTCATATTTATCCACTTTTGTTTATATCTCCTTCATTCCATTTTCCAAGTCCTGATTACACTGGTTAATTTCCTCCAAGCTCTCATCCAAAACGTCCCCATTTTTTATCAGTTCGTATTTTTGAATGATTAAATACATTCTTTCTGTGTAACCCTGTATAAAGTCATGAATCCATTCTTATGAAGGAAACTTCATGGCAAAGTTCTTGCTGAAAATCCCCTTATGAAATACTTAAACAACGTAATATAATCCAACAATCCACAGTCCAACACAATAAGATAAAATCTCCATTCAGTTTCAGTTTCGCAGCAAGGCTCCTTTCCTTTCCCTTTCCTTTATCGCTCTACTTTCAATTGCTCTCAAACGCCATTTTAAAACAGTTAAAGAAGAAGAAGGTGGAAGTCAGGAAATCAAAAATACATGCAAACCAATAATTGTTCACTCATGCTTCTTCTGCCTGCTTATAGAAATCCACAAAAAGAAATAAATTGTTAGCAGAAGTGGACACCTTCCTCTTTTCCTGCTTTTGCAGGAGCGCACTGAATACTGGAGATTAAAGGAGGATTCAATGGGATTCGACCTTTTGGGACTTTGCATAACAAAAACAAAGCACCTAGGGGAATCTACCACTCTCCCCCCCTGCTCTTTCTCTCTCTTTCAACCAGAGAGGGAAATTGAAGCCGGGAACAGCTGTTCGTTGCTGTTTTCACTGGCTTTTACCATATCCAGTGCGGAGTGCCATAAATTAGCACCCAGCGAGAAAGGTGGCGCCAAGCGGAAGTCAAACAGGAGTGACTTTATGGCAAATCTATTTTAATTAGGCTCACATAGGGTTGTTGTTGTTTTTGGACCAAACAGGGACACTTAAAAGCTTGCAAGTTTTAATCAAAATGGTTTAGGAACACATTTGCCAGCCTTGATGACACCCACTATATTACAGATGAAGAGATGTAAGAGGATGGCCATATATTTTATTTTAATTTTTAATTTTTGAGGTTGCTTTGAAAAATCTATGATGCATCTGAGCTTCACTGAATGATGTCTTGAGGTGTTATTGTTAGTTGGGAAGTCATGTCCAACCCATCACAACCCCATGGACAACATTCCTCCAGGCTTGGATTTCACTTTTAGGGGCCACTGCAAGCTGTAATTCAAATCAAAATAGGATGGTGGCTACCATGTGGTGTTCAAAACTCATTTCTTTTGCTTTGCTGTTCTGTTTGTTTTCTTAATATGCCTTGAGTGCAGAACTTTCATTACATACTTTGGGTGCCATTTTGACTTTTTTGATCATTGTTAGTTGTGAAGTCGTGTCTGACCCATCGTAACCCCATGGACCACGTTTCTCCAGGCCTTCCTGTCCTCTACCCTCCTCTGGAGTCCATTTAAGCTCCCGCCAACTGCTTCAGTGACTCCATCCAGCCACCTCGTTCTCTGCCATCCCCTTCTTCTTTTGCCCTCCATCCTTCCCAGCATTAGGCTCTTCTCCAGTGAAACCTTCCTTCTCATTAGGTGGCCAAAGTATTTCAGTTTCCTTTTCAGGATCTGGCCTTCTAAAGACCAGTCAGGGTTGATCTCCTCTAGGACTGACCAGTTTGATCCTCTTGCATTACAAGGGACTTGCAGGAGTCTTCTCCAGCACCAGAGTTCAAAGGCCTCAGTTCTTTGACACTCAGCCTTTCTTATGGTCCAACTTTCACAGCTGTACATTGCAACTGGGGAAACCATAGATTGAATGATGGAGAGATATAAACAGACACACTGATAGAGATAAAAGATAGATAGATAGATAGATAGATAGATAGATAGATAGATAGATAGATAGATAGATAGATAGATAGATAGAGATGGATAAGATAGATAGACAGTCGGATGGACGGATGGACGGATGGACGGACAGACAGACAGATAGACAGACAGATAGACAGATACATGATAAATTGATTGAATGATTGTTGTTGTTAGTTGAAAAGTCATGTCCGACCCATCGCAACCCCATGGACCACGTTCCTCCAGGCCTTCCTGTCCCCTACCATCCTCCGGAGTGCATTTAAACTCATGCCTACTGCTTCAGTGACTCCATCCAGCCACCTCATTCTCTGTCATTCAACAGTGAAAAAAGTAAGGTTCTACATTTAGGCCAAAAAAACAAAATGCACCAGTACCGTATATGTGGTACCTTGCTCAATAGTAGTACCTGTGAGAGGGATCTTGGAGTCCTAGTGGATAACCATCTAGATATGAGCCAGCAGTGTGCAGCAGCTGTTAAAAAAGCCAACACAGTTCTGGGCTGCATAAACAGAGGGATAGAATCAAGATCACGTGAAGTGCTAGTACCACTTTATAATGCCTTGGTAAGGCCACACTTGGAATATTGCATCCAGTTTTGGTCGCCACGATGTAAAAAAGATGTTGAGACTCTAGAAAGAGTGCAGAGAAGAGCAACAAAGATGATTAGGGGACTGGAGGATAAAACATATGAAGAACGGTTGCAGGAACTGGGCATGTCTAGTTTAACAAAGAGAAGGACTAGGGGAGACATGATAGCTGTGTTCCAATATCTCAGGGGCTGCCACAAAGAAGAGGGAGTCGGGCTGTTCTCCAAAGCACCTGAGGGTAGAACAAGAAGCAATGGGTGGAAACTGATCAAAGAAAGAAGCAACTTAGAACTAAGGAGAAATTTCCTGACAGTTAGAACAATTAATAAGTGGAACGACTTGCCTTCAGAAGTTGTGAATGCTCCAACACTGGAAATTTTTAAGAAAATGTTGGATAACCATCTGACTGAGATGGTGTAGGGTTTCCTGCCTGGGCAGGGGGTTGGACTAGAAGGCCTCCAAGGTCCCTTCCAACTCTGATGTTATGTTATGTCATCCCCTTCTTCTTTTGCCCTCAATCTTTCCCAGCATTCGGCTCTTCTCCAGTGAGTCCTTCCTTCTCATTAGGTGGCCAAAGTATTTGAGTTTCCTCTTCAGGATCTGGCCTTCTAAAGAGCATTCTTGGGGTGAGCAGAGTCTAGAGCATTTTTTTGAAATTTTGAAAACATCTGAGGGCACACTTAGAAAAGGAAGATTGTCAGTGGCTCATCAAAGCCCTCCCACAATAACCAAACCACATGGAAACATCATCATCATCATCATTCCCAAGTAGGCTGAAATATTGACCAAAAGGCCAAAGGCCTGGCCTCTTATTTCTTTTTTCTTTTTTAACTAGTCCTTGAATTGCAATGGGACATAAGGCAGAAGCTCTGCTTAACAGAGATTATTATTATTATTATTATTATTTATTCGATTTTTATACCGCCCTTCTCCCGAAGGACTCAGGGCGTACAGCCAAGGTAAAACAAACGGTACAATATACAATTAAAATACAGATTAAAAAACTTATTATATAGTTGGCCTAAAAACTTTAAAATATATAAAACTAAAAAAAACCTTAAAATTAATAATAGAAAATTTAAAACCAATAAAATTTAAGCCAGCCCCGCGCGAATAAATAGATGTGTTTTCAATTTGTGGCGGAAGGTCCGAAGGTCAGGTATTTGGCATAAACCCAGGGGAAGTTCGTTCCAGAGGGTGGGAGCCCCCACAGAGAAGGATCTTCCCCTGGGGGCCGCCAGCCAACATTGCTTGGCAGACGGCACCCTGAGAAGTCCCTCTCTGTGAGAGCGTACGGGTCGGTGGGAGGCATGAGGTAACAGCAGGCGGTCCCGTAAGTACCCAGGCCCTAAGCCATGGAGCGCTTTAAAGATAGTGACCAAAACCTTAAAGTGCACCCGAAAGGCCACAGGTAGCCAGTGCAGTCTGCGCAGGAGCGGTGTTACACGGGAGCAACACGAAGCTCCCTCTATCACCCGCGCAGCTGCATTCTGGACTAACTGAAGCCTCCAGGTGCACTTCAAGAGGAGCCCCATGTAGAGAGCATTACAATAATCCAAGCGGGAGGTAACGAGCGCATGAGTGACTGTGCACAAGGCATCCCGATCAAGGAAGGGGCGCAACTGCCAAACCAGGCGAACCTGGTGGAAGGCCCTCCTGGAGACGGCCGTCAAATGATCTTCAAATGACAGCCGTTCATCCAGGAGAACACCTAGGTTGCGCACCCTATCCTTTGGGGCCAATAACTCGCCTCCAACAACTCCAGATCCCCCGAGTATCTGGTAAAAAAAAAAAAAAAAGAGAGAGAGAGAGAGAGAGAGATGCAATTTCTTGTAGGAAACAAAGAAAACTGGAAGGTCTCAACTGTCTCTGTCTGCCATGAAGGAAATTTGAGAATGGTCAGAAAAGAAAGCAGAGAGGGTTCCGAAGAAATTGTGAAGTAAAGGAAACTGATCATTCTGTCCGACCAGCAGGTAGATGTAAGATCAGTGGTGGGATTCAAGTAATTTAGCAATTGGTTCTCTGCCCTAATGATTTCTTCCAACAACCAGTTTGCCAAACTGCTCAGAAAGTTAACAACCGGTTCTCCCGAAGTGGTGCAAACTGGCTAAATCCCACCATTGTGTAAAATCCATTATAATTCATAAATGCAAAGGGAATGAACCTTATACAAAGGAACTTAAAAATATTATGAGGAGGAGGGAGGGAGGGAGGCAGATGGAGGTTGGAAGGAAGGAGGGAAAGGAAGGAAGGAGGGAGAGAGAAGGAAGGAAGGAGAAAGAAATAATTAAGGAGGAAGAGATAGGGAGGTAGAGAAGAAGGAAGAGAGGGAGAGAGAGAGGAAGGAAGGAAGGGAGGGAGGGAGGAAGGAAGGAAGGAAAGAAGAAAGGAAGGAAGGAAGAAAGGGAGGGAGGAAGGAAGAAGGAAGGAAGGAAAGAAGGAATGAATATGAATGAATGAATATTTTAATTTGTATACCGCCCTTCTCCCGAAGGACTCAGGGCGGTGAACAGGCAGATAAAATACAGATACACACAATAGTTAAAAACATCCCTTAAAAAACTAATTTAAATTTGCCCAAATGTTAAAATAACACACTCCCCCATAAAATTACAAAACTTTAAAAACCCATCAAATTCACTTAAAATTTAAAGATAAAAATCAAGCTAGTCCAGCCATACGAAATAAATAAGTTTTAAGTTCGCGGCGAAAGGTCCTAAGGTCAGGTAGTTGTCGAAGTCCGAGGGGAAGTTCGTTCCACAGGGTGAGCCCCCAGAGAAGGCCCTCCCCCTGGGGCCGCCAGTCGACACTGTTTGGCTGACGGCACCCTGAGGAGTCCCTCTCTGTGGGAGCGTACCGGACGATGGGAGATAGAGGCCGACAGTAGACGGTCCTGTAGATAGCCCGGTCCTAGGCCATGGAGCGCTTTAAAGATAGTGACCAAAACCTTAAAGTGCACCCGAAGGCCACAGGTAGCCAGTGCAGTCTGCGCAGGAGCGGTGTTACAGGGAGCAACACGAAGCTCCCTCTATCACCAGCGCAGCTGCATTCTGGACTAACTGAAGCCTCCAGGTGCACTTCAAGAGGAGCCCCATGTAGAGAGCATTGCAGTAGTCCAGGCGAGAGGTAACGAGCGCATGAGTGACTGTGCACAAGGCATCCCGATCAAGGAAGGGGCGCAACTGCCAAACCAGGCGAACCTGGTGGAAGGCCCTCCTGGAGACGGCCGTCAAATGATCTTCAAATGACAGCCGTTCATCCAGGAGAACACCTAGGTTGCGCACCCTATCCTTTGGGGCCAATAACTCGCCTCCAACAACTCCAGATCCCCCGAGTATCTGGTAAAAAAAAAAAAAAAAGAGAGAGAGAGAGAGAGAGAGATGCAATTTCTTGTAGGAAACAAAGAAAACTGGAAGGTCTCAACTGTCTCTGTCTGCCATGAAGGAAATTTGAGAATGGTCAGAAAAGAAAGCAGAGAGGGTTCCGAAGAAATTGTGAAGTAAAGGAAACTGATCATTCTGTCCGACCAGCAGGTAGATGTAAGATCAGTGGTGGGATTCAAGTAATTTAGCAATTGGTTCTCTGCCCTAATGATTTCTTCCAACAACCAGTTTGCCAAACTGCTCAGAAAGTTAACAACCGGTTCTCCCGAAGTGGTGCAAACTGGCTAAATCCCACCATTGTGTAAAATCCATTATAATTCATAAATGCAAAGGGAATGAACCTTATACAAAGGAACTTAAAAATATTATGAGGAGGAGGGAGGGAGGGAGGCAGATGGAGGTTGGAAGGAAGGAGGGAAAGGAAGGAAGGAGGGAGAGAGAAGGAAGGAAGGAGAAAGAAATAATTAAGGAGGAAGAGATAGGGAGGTAGAGAAGAAGGAAGAGAGGGAGAGAGAGAGGAAGGAAGGAAGGGAGGGAGGGAGGAAGGAAGGAAGGAAAGAAGAAAGGAAGGAAGGAAGAAAGGGAGGGAGGAAGGAAGAAGGAAGGAAGGAAAGAAGGAATGAATATGAATGAATGAATATTTTAATTTGTATACCGCCCTTCTCCCGAAGGACTCAGGGCGGTGAACAGGCAGATAAAATACAGATACACACAATAGTTAAAAACATCCCTTAAAAAACTAAATTAAATTTGCCCAAATGTTAAAATAACACACTCCCCCATAAAATTACAAAACTTTAAAAACCCATCAAATTCACTTAAAATTTAAAGATAAAAATCAAGCTAGTCCAGCCATACGAAATAAATAAGTTTTAAGTTCGCGGCGAAAGGTCCTAAGGTCAGGTAGTTGTCGAAGTCCGAGGGGAAGTTCGTTCCACAGAGAAGGCCCTCCCCCTGGGGGCCGCCAGTCGACACTGTTTGGCTGACGGCACCCTGAGGAGTCCCTCTCTGTGGGAGCGTACCGGACGATGGGAGATAGAGGCCGACAGTAGACGGTCCTGTAGATAGCCCGGTCCTAGGCCATGGAGCGCTTTAAAGGTGGTAACCAATACCTTGAAGCGCACCCGGAAAACAACAGGTGGCCAGTGCAGTCTGCGCAGGATAGGTGTTATGTGGGAGCTCCGAACCGCTCCCTCAATAACCCGCGCAGCCGCATTCTGAACTAGCTGAAGTCTCCGGGTGCTCTTCAAGGGGAGCCCCATGTAGAGAGCATTGCAGTAGTCCAGGCGAGAGGTAACGAGAGCATGAGTGACTGTGCATAAGGCATCCCGGTCCAGGAAGGGACGCAACTGGCGGATCAGGCGAACCTGATAAAAAGCTCTCCTGGAGACGGTCGCCAAATGATCTTCAAAGGACAACCGACCATCCAGGAGCACGCCCAAGTTGCGTACCTTCTCCATCGGGGCCAATGACTCACCCCCGACAGACAGCCGCATCTGCAGCTGACTGTACCGAGGTGCCGGCATCCACAGCCACTCCGTCTTGGAGGGATTAAGTTTGAGCCTGTTCCTCCCCATCCAGACCCGTACGGCTTCCAAACACCGGGACAGCACTTCGACAGCTTCAGAAGGAAAGAGGGAAGAAGCAGGGAAGAAAGAAGGGAGGGAGAAAGGAAGAAAGAAAGGGAGGGAGGGAGGTGAGGGAAGGAAAATCAAGGAGGAAGGGGTAGGGAGAGAAGGAGGGAGAGAGGGAGGGAGGGAGGAAGGAAGGAAGGAAGGAAGGAAGGAAGGAAGGAAGGAAGGAAGGAAGGAAGGAAGGAAGGAAGGAAGGAAGGTTTACATTAATAAAAGTCAGCTGCTTGATGATGTTGGATTTCAGACATAATTGGTACTACATAAACTTTGTCCATATTGCTTTTAACAATGGCCATTTGGACCTTTTGGTTAGAAGAAAAGGGATGTAACAATTGGTATTTCTATCTGCCAGGGCTCAAGTTCATGTAAGTTTGCATATTGTAGTTCACTTTCCTTTTCAGTTATTGAAACTGCAACCTCTCATTTTTCTTTCTTTCTTTCTTTCTTTTTTTTTTGCACAAGAAAGTTAGTACAAAGTTGGGAGTTGAAACATGGATTGGGTCTTATTTATCTGCTGGCTTTTACAGTTCCTGAATATTTGTGCACAGTTCAGAAAGAAAGAAAAAAAGTGTGCCATTGAAAGAAAACGGCGTTTAGAAATGCAGAAAGAAAAATACTGAAAGAGGAAGATGCTTGCAGAGTGTATTTAAATGCAAATCCGCACACATTTTTAAAGGCAACCTTTTGATAAGTTCTTTGTGAATGACACAAAACCCAAAAGGGACAGATTTATGAGCAAACCTGGATGAAAGCAATTCAGATTGAAATAGATCCATTTGTGGTATATGAGACTGATCAGCTGGATTTTTATTGCACATTTTCCTTTTTATTATTTCTATGTATCTATCTATCTATTTATCTATTTATCTATCTATCTATCTATCTATCTATCTATCTATCTATCTATCTATCTATCTATCTATCTATCTATCTATCTATCTATCTATCTATCTATCTAATATACCCATCCATCTTTCTTTTCTCTCTCTCTCTCTCTCTCTTTCATTGTCTGTCTGTCTGTCTCTCTCCCTCTCTCTCTCATTGTCTGTCTGTCTCTGTCTCTCTCTCTCTCTCTCTCTCCATCCATCTAATCCATCCATCCATCCATCCATCTCTATCTACCTATCTACCTATCTACCTACCTACCTACCTACCTACCTGCCTGCCTACCTACCTACCTACCTACCTACCTACCTACCTACCCCAATTACAAATAACTCAAGGCAACAGACACACCTTCCTCCTATTTTTCCCACAATAACAACCCCGTAAGGGTTAGAATAGAGACAAAATGACTGGACAAAGTCTTTCACATTTAAAATAGGACTAGAACTCACCATATTCTGGGAATTGGCCCAAAGTCTCTTTCATGCCTAAAGTGGGACTACAATTCACTGTCTCCTGGTGTTTGGCCCAAAGTCGCCCAGCTACCTTTCATGACTAAGGCAGGACTAGAACTCACCATCTCCTGGTGATTGGCCTGAAGTTACCCAGCTGAGTTTCATGATAAAGGCGGGACTAAAACTCACCTACTCTTGGTTTCTAGGCTTAGTACCTTAACCACTAGATCAAACTGCCTCTCTATTATTGGTTACTTCCATCCAGTGGAACATCTAAAGAGTTTTCCTGAATTGAGAATGTGTCATATTTCAAATTCCCTATTCTGTAGCCTACAACAATCTGTTCCTGAACCATATTCTTTACTCATATTCTTTTCATGGAGATTTAATCATACAGCCCAGTTTGGGGGCAAAGATCTGGAGAAGGTGAAACTTACCAAGGTTGGTTCATTGAGTATATGGCTGAAACCAAATTATTCTCCTCCTCCTCCACCTCCTCCTCCTCCTCCTCCTCCTCCTCCTCCTCCTCCTCCTCCTCCTCCTCTTCCTCCTCCTCCTCCTCCTCCTCCTCCTCCTCCTCCTCCTCCTCCTCCTCCTCCTCTTTCTCTTCCTCCTCCTCTATTGGGGATAGATGATGTCATATCCCTCTCTGTTGAGAGAGGACTGTTCAGTTTGGACATAGATCGGCTGTTTGACCCCTCTTTCAAACCAGCGGTCCTCTCTCTCCAAAATATAGACTTCTTCCTCTTCTTCTTCTTCTTCTTCTTCTTCTTCTTCTTCTTCTTCTTCTTCTTCTTCTTCTTCTTCTTCTTCTTCTTCTTCTTCTTCCTCCTCCTCCTCCTCCTCCTCCTCCTCCTCCCCCTCCTCCCCTTCTCCCTCCTCCTCCCCCATCCCTCCTCTTATTCTTTTTTTCATTTATTCAAAATTTTCTCTTTTCATCCTTTCCTCCTTTGTTCCCACTTCTCCGAGGACTTTTCTGGCTGGCTGAGATTTCTTTTTGTTTTTTTGTGAGTTTCATTTTCACTTTCTCAAACTCATTATTCCTTTCTGTGCCTGGCATTCATCGTTCTAATAATTTGGATATAAAAAGGGAGAGAGGGGTACGTAAAAGGAATATTTAATGGCTTTTTCTCCTTAATATTTCAGGCCCACCACAGAAGCCAACATCCTTGGAGAGATATGGCAACATTCTGGAGTTATTGAAAAAGCTGATATAGAAAATTAATCACTCAAGGAGCCCATTTCCCTTTTCCATTGCATAAAATAAAGCATGCAGCTTGGATACTTTATCCAGAATTGCTAGACTGTTAATGAATCAGCCAGATGATTAGAGTGGAGTTGCCATTTTTGTTCAACTATTGAATCCTTCCCAAGAACCTGGGATAAACAGATGTTGATGTTTGATAGTGTTAAAGTTACCTTCAGCTTTCTCGTTCTACTGCAAACGGTTTTGGTGACTATTTTCTTTAAAAAAGAAAAAGAAAAAAAAGACATTGAGTCTATCAGCGTTCCAAGTAATGCACCCATAGGAAGCAGAACTCCAAGTAAGACATATTCCTCAAAGAACAATTTATTGGATACTTCATATTGGCACAATTGGTGAAAACCGATTCTGAAAATTCCCATGGTTGTTACCTAATTAAAAAGTGAAATTTATTTATTTATTTGTTTGCTTGTTTATATTTCTATACCGCCCTTCTCCTGAAGGACTCAGGGCGGTTTACAGCCATATTAAAACAATTTTTACAAACACTAAAATGATTTAAAAAGAAATATTTAAATTTAGGCTGATTCCATTAAAACCCATTTTAAATCCCCAATTAAAACTATCAGGCCAGTCCTGCGCGATGAAACAGCCATGTTTTCAGCTCACGTCGGAAAGACCGGAGATCAGGGAGTTGGCGAATACCAGGTGGTAATTCGTTCCAGAGGGTTGGGGCCCCCACAGAGAAGGCCCTCCCCCTGGGGGTCACCAGCCGACATTGTCTAGCCGACGGCACCCCGAGGAGGCCCACTCTATGGGAGCGCACTGGTCGCTGGGAGGCTGTCAGTCACAGTAGGCGGTCCCGTAAATAGCCAGGTCCCATGCCATGAAGCTCTTTAAAGGTAGTAACCAGTACCTTGAATTGCACCAGGAAGATCACCGGAAGCCAAAGTTTCCCCTTTTTCCCAAGTCATCAGTCACATTGTCCAATAGAGGTGCTGGCCGGTTGCTTGGTTACTCCACTCCTCCCCTCCCCATCACCAGTTGGAAGGTCCTTGGTTCCTACAAGAAAACGTTTTATTTTGACTACAAACCCCCAGCTATCTATTCCCCCCCCCCCCCGTTCCTTCTTCTGCTTTGTGGCAACCCTGAAGCCTCAAAGATGGCTTCAGCCAGGTCCACTTCAGGGTTGACAGAAACTCTGGAAAGTGTGGAGAGAAGAGCAACAAAAAGGATTAGGAGGCTGGAGGCTAAACATATGAAGAATGGTTGCAGGAATTGAGTTTGTCTAGTCTAGTGAAAAGAAAGACTTAGGGGGTGACATAATAGCTGTGTTCCAATATTTGAGGGACTGCCTCAAAGAAGAGGAAGTCAGCCTATTCTCCAAAGCACCAGAAGGCAGGACAAGAAGCAATGGATGGAAACTAATCCAGGAGAGAATCCAGAACCAAGGAGAAACTTCCTAATGGTGAGAACAATTAACCAGTGGAATGATTTGCCTTCAAAAGTGGTGGATGCTCCAAAATTTAAGAAGAGATTGGACAGGAAGAGGAAGGAAAAGAAAGAGGAAAGAAAGAAAGAGAAAGAAAGAGGAAAGAAAGAAAGAGAAAGAAAGAACAGAAGAGAGAGAGAGAGAGGAAAGGGTTAGTGAGGGAAGGAAGGGAGGAGAGAAAGAAGGAAGGAAGGAAAAAAGAGAGAGAGAACAGAGGAAGAGAGAGAGGAAAGAGTTAGAGAAAAAGAAAGAAGAAAGAGAAAGAAGGAAGGAAGGAAGAAAAAGGAAAGAAAAAACTAGAAAGAACAGAGGAAGAGAGAGGAAAGGGTTAGAGAGAGAAGAAAGAAAGAGAAAGAAAGAAACAAAGAAGGAAGGAAGGAAGAAAGAAAAGAAAGAAAGAAAAGAAAGAGAAGGAAGGAAGGAGAGAAAAAAGGAAGGATGGAAGAAAAAAGGAAGGCAGGAAGGAAGGAGGGAGGGAGGAAGAAAGAAGGAAGGAAGGAAGGAAGAAAGGAAGGAGGGAGGGAAGGAAGGAAGGAAGGAAGGAAGGAAGGAAGGAAGGAAGGAAGAAAAAGAAAGAAAGAAACTTTGCATCCACTTAAGGATCTCAGCCATGTCCTCCTTCAGACACATCCCTCTTGACCGTTTGTTCTCTTCTTGGTCTTTAGTGATGATTTATCGGCAATTTCGCATCACTCAGTACAAAGGACAGGAGCAAAATCCTTTGCAAAGCCACTTCGGTGAAATCTCCTGTAAGTAAAGTCCTCAATGGGGCCTGGGGAATAATTGAGCTCTATTTTAAGCTCAGGAATCAGGTGATCTAAATCCACGTAAGTGTTGATTGTACATGATTGGCTTTATTGATTGTCCCTTGGACTCAACTTCGCCGGCGTCAAACTTCAGATAATTGAAAAGGAATTTAAAAAAAACAAACACAAAACAACACCACCCTTGGAGTCTGAATTTTGTTGAACGCTTTTCCCTCCTGAAAAGTTATAGCTCAGACCATAACCCAGTTTTGATGGAGAAAATATATATATATATTCTTCAGATGCATTCTAGTGATATCTGTCTCCATTCAGAAGTAGTATTCAGCCAGTTCGAACCAATTCACCCGAACCGGTAGTAGAAATCAGGGGTGGGCTCGCCTCGCCCACCGGCCTATCCGCCTCAGCTCTATGCCGTCCTATTTGGGCACATTTTTGAGGCCAGGCACATGCGCCAAATGCATATGTGCAAGCAAAGCACATGCACCAAAGGCCATGCGCATGCATGGAAGGCAGGCATGTATGCGAACTGGGCATGCGCGAGCACGAAACAAGCATATGCCTGCACGGCGAACCGGTAGCAACATAATGTGTGTTGTGTCTGCGCCCCCAAGCTGGGCCCCCTGCCATAAAGTGACTTATTCCTCCCCTTCTCTTATCTACATCTCTCCTCCCTCCACCCTATACCTTCCTTCTCCCTCTTCTACCCCTCTTCCTTCCTCTTCTCCCTCTTCTACCCCTCTTCTCCTCTTTCCTACCTTCTACTCTCTCCTCCTTTCTCCTTCCCCACCATTCTAAAATGGTAGCTGGGCAGACCCGACCCCACATTAATTATATTTATACATCTTCAATAATCCCTATACATTAACCATCACTCCATCCTCTACCCTCAACCCCCCCCAAATTCCCTCCCCTTACCCCCCACCCCCCACCCCGACTTCCCAGAACAAAATGCAGGGTATCAAAACTAATCATAATCCAAAATAAATCCTAAATTATAATCTCTAGTCACTCCACACATAATCACACTCTCAATTCCCATCTCCTTCAAAAATATATCTAATACAAAATATTTCCTAAATTTACTCATATGCTATTCGATATTTTTTTATCTGATACTTATTTTGAATATAATCAATCCACATTTTCCATTCTGAAATATATTTTTCTTGTGTATAGTCTTTCAAGTAAGCCCACTGATGAATTGTTCTCAGTGTCAGGAAATTGCTCCTTATTTCTAGGTTGCTTAAATATTCTATCAAATACTCAGGCTTTGTAGAAAAATGTGCTTAACCAAATGAATATGATGTTGACAGTCTTTTCCAAATAATGTTTGCCCCCTTCATTTCACATCTCACTCTTTCCTCTAGATTTGCACAAAAGGTAACACATTTCAGTGTGCATTTTCAAGTCCAATAAGCCATTTTACACTTCTGAAATCAGTCCAGAAACTGAAAGATACTTATCGCGCAGCGTTTCCACTTCTTCGAATTTGGTGACGCAACACAATTCAAGTAGACACGTACATAGGAGGCAAGAAATGCATACAAATCTACCAGGAGGGACAACAAAATGGAGCAGTTGCATTATGTGAAAGGAAATGGCACGCCGAATAAAGTTTCGATGAACAAAGATGGGCACAGTAGATACATGCTGATTTTTTTAGGAAGGCTTGGCTCTTGTTCTAATGTAAATGGAAGGACATTACAGGGGAAAAATAAAAAAACAAACTGAAGAAGAAAACGATTGCTTCACTTCTACTGCCCATTCTCCTTTTCTGGAGAAAATTAGAAAAAGAAATTGGCTTTTTTGCTTGGTTCCTGGCACAACTTTGTATTATTTACATGTACAATTAAATTACTGTATTTTTCAGAGTGTAAGACGCTCGGGACTATAAGACGCACCTAAGACGCACGGGAGGAAAACAAGAAAAAAAAAATCTGCCTCTGCCGAGCAATTTACCTCCTTGCAGCAAACAGCCCGTTTCAGCTTCAGCACAGCCTGATTAGCTCAAGCAGCTGATTGTCGGTTGGATTGGTCTCCTGAAGATCAGCTGTTTCAGGCTGCAGGGATTGCTATAGCCTATTGCCGCATCCGCGCGGCCCATTTTCTGTGGGGTTGGTGGGGGGACGGGGCTACATTCAGTCTATAAAACGCACCCAAATTTTCATCCTTTTTTTTTTTTTTTTTGCGGGAGGAGTGTGTCCTATACTCTGAAAAATACAATAATTAAATTGAGACCATACTTGGAATTCTCCATTGAGTTTTGGTCACCACAATATAAAAAGATGTTGAGACTCTGGAAAGAGTGCAGAGAAGAGCAACAAAGATGATTAGGGGACCAGAGGCTAAAACATATGAAGAAGGGTTGCAGGAATCGGGTGTGTCTAGTTTAATGAAGAGGACTAGGGGTAACATGATAGCTATGTTTCAATATATAAGAATAGAATAGAATAGAATAGAATAGAATAGAATAGAATAGAATAGAATAGAATAGAATAGAATAAAATAGAATAGAATAGAATAGAATTTATTGGCCAAGTGTGATTGGACACACAAGGAATTTGTCTTGGTGCATATGCTCTCAGTGTACATAAAAGAAAAGATACGTTCATCAAGGTACAACATTTACAACACAATTGATGATCAATATATCAATATAAATCATAAGGATTGCCAGCAACAAGTTATAGTCATACAGTCATAAGTGGAAAGAGATTGGTGATGGGAACTATGAAACGATTAATAGTAGTGCAGATTCAGTAAATAGTCTGACAGTGTTGAGGGAATTATTTGTTTAGCAGAGTGATGGCCTTCGGGAAAAAACTGTTCTTGTGTCTAGTTTTCTGGTGTGCAGTGCTCTATAGCGTCGTTTTGAGGGTAGGAGTTGAAACAGTTTATGTCCAGGATGCGAGGGATCTGCAAATATTTTCACGGCCCTCTTCTTGATTTGTGCAGTATACAGGTCCTCAATGGAAGGCAAGTTGGTAGCAATTATTTTTTCTGCAGTTCTAATTATCCTCTGAAGTCTGTGTTTTTCTTGTTGGGTTGCAGAACCGAACCAGACAGTTATAGAGGTGCAAATGACAGACTCAATAATTCCTCTGTAGAATTGGATCAGCAGCTCCTTGGGCAGTTTGAGCTTACTGAGTTGGCGCAGAAAGAACATTCTTTGTTGTCCTTTTTAATGATGTTTTGATGTTAGCTGTCCATTTGAGATCTTGCGATATGATAGAACCCAGAAATTTGAAGGTTTCTACTGTTGATACTGTGTTGTCAAGTATTGTGAGAGGTGGAAGTATGGAAGGGTTTTTCCTAAAGTCTACCACCATTTCTACGGTTTTGAGTGTGTTCAGTTCCAGATTGTTTTGGTTGCACCACAAGGCTAGTCGTTCGACCTCTCGTCTATATGCGGATTCGTCATTGTCTCGAATGAGACCAATCACTGTTGTGTCATCTGCGAACTTCAGTAGCTTAACAAATGGATCATTGGAGATGCAGTCATTGGTATACAGAGAGAAGAGAAGTGGGGAGAGCACACAGCCTTGGGGCGCCCCTGTGCTAATTGTACAGGTATTTGATGTGATCTTGCTTAGCTTCACCTGCTGCTTCCTGTTTGTTAGGAAGCTTGTGATCCACTTACAAGTCTGTTCCGGTACCTGTAGCTGGTTTAGCTTAGTTAGAAGAATGTCTGGAATGATGGTATTGAATGCTGAACTAAAGTCTACAAAAAGGACCCTTGCATAGGTCTTTGGAGACTCAAGATGTTGTAGGATGTAGTGCAGAGCCATATTAACAGCATCATCTGTTGATCTATTTGCTCGGTATGCAAATTGCAAGGGGTCTAAGAGCGGATTCGTGATGGTTTTCAGGTAGGAAAGCACTAGCCTTTCAAAGGTTTTCATGACTACAGATGTTAGAGCAACTGGTCTGTAGTCATTCAGTTCCTTGATGGTGGGCTTCTTCGGCACTGGGATGATGGTAGAGTGTTTGAAGCAAGAAGGAACATAGCACATCTCTAGTGATTTATTGAAAATATGGGTGAAGATGGGGGCCAATTGGTCAGCACAGACTTTTAAGCAAGAAGGAGTTATCTTGTCTGGGCCTGGAGCTTTTCCTGGCTTTTGTCTGTGAAATAGGTCCAGCACTTCCTTTTCTGTGATCTCTAGGGGTTGTGAACCCAATGAAATAAGGGGTTGATACGAACAAGAGGAGCGGGGCAACCTATTCTCCAAAGTCTGTAGAGATTCTCAGTCAACTTCTACCCTCAAAATAATGCTATAGGGCACTGCACACCAGAACAACTAGACACAAGGACAGTTTTTTTCCCCAAATGCCATCGCTCTGCTAAACAACTAATTCCCGCAACACTGTCAAACTATTTAGTAAGGTTGTATTACTATTCTTCTTCTCATCCTTCCTATGATTTATATTGATATATTGACCATCAATTGTGTTGTAAATGTTGTACCTTGATGAACGTATCTTTTCTTTTATGCACACTGAGAGCATATGCACCAAGACAAATTCCTTGTGTGTCCAATCACACTTGGCCAATAAAAAATTCTATTCTATTCTATTCTATTCTATTCTATTCTATTCTATTCTATTCTATTCTATTCTATTGCCTATCTCCTTTTCTACTTATGGCTATAACTTTGTTGCTTGTATCTTTACAATTTATTTTGTTTTATTTAGTTTCTTAGTATGATTTATGTTGATTGCTTATTTAGTATCCTATGAATATCACTAAATGTTGTATCTTATGATTTATGATGAATGTATTTTTATGATGATTATGATCATGATTTATCACTTACAGCCTTACAGTGAGAGTTTTCCATTCCATTCCATTCCATTCCATTCCATTCCATTCCATTCCATTCCATTTTCTGTTCTGTTCTGTTCTGTTCTGTTCTGTTCTGTTCTATTCTATTCTATTCTATTCCATGTTCTATTCTATTCTATATTCTGTTCTGTTCTGTTCTATTCTATTCTATTCTATTCTATTCTATTCTATTCTATTCTATTCTATTCTATTCTATTCTATTCCATGTTCTGTTCTATTTTATTCTATTCTATGTTCTGTTTTATTCCATTCCATTCCATTCCATTCCATTCCATTCCATTCCATTCCATTCCATATTCTATTCTATTCTATTCTATTCTATTCTATTCTATTCTATTCTATTCTATTCTATTCTATTCTATTCTATTCCATCCCATCCCATCCCATCCCATCCCATCCCATCCCATCCTGCAGTAGTTAGACAGCATTTAAGATGATGATATCTAGACAACTGTTTCTCAAGCTCAATACCTTATCTTAATGTTGATTCCCAAAAAGCATGCTGGGAATCGAAGTCCACCCGTTGTAAAGATGTCACTTTTGGGAAACACTGATCTAGTTGCGCAAAGTGATAATGAAAAGGCCACCAATTTAATATGATTATTAGGAAACAGGGAAGCAATTATTTTTATGTTTCTCTTTCCCTCCTCCTTCCGTCTCCCCTCCCTCCTGGGCTTATGAACCATGAAAAATGGAATTTCATACAACCCTTGGACTCCACAGGCTACCCAGCTTCATGTCTAGCTAATTCATTATGTACTTTTTAATTGTAATTTAGAAAAATGCAATTAAAACTCAACTTGATAATTAATTCCAAACTGGTAAAAAAAAACAAAAAATTAGTTCTGAAGATTATTACTAAAATGCTAGGTAGCCGCTGATATAAATATTCATGAGATGTCATTGCTTTATTTTCTTTTCTTTTTCTCCTCTTTCCCAGGCACTCAGCTTATCTGCAAAAGGAAAATTAAAGGGTCATTATTATACATAGGAGCATAACTGGAAATCATTAGGGAGAAATGCATCATTTTGTATTTTAGTATTTTTATTATTTTATGTATGGCCCTCTATGAAACCCCCCAAGAAATAGATAGATAGTTGATAGATAAAAAAAGAGGAGGTGGAAACAGATGGACACAGGTAGATAGGTAGATGAGAGAGAGAGAGGGGGGAGGGAGGGAGGGGGAGAGAGAGAGACAGACAGACAGAGACAGACAGAGAGAGAGAGAGAGACAGAGAGAAAGAGAGAGACAGAGAGACAGAGCGAGAGAGCGAGAGAGAGAAACAGATTGGAAGGGACCTTGTACTGTAGATTATCTAGTCCAATGCCTTGCTCAAGCAGGAGACCCTACACCATTTCTGACAAATGGCAGTCTAATCTTTTCTTGAAATCCTCCAGCGGTGAAGCTGCCACAACTTCTGAAGGCAACTTCTGTTCCACGGGTTAATTGTTCTCCCTGTCAGAAAATTTCTCCTTCTTTCCAGGTTGAATCTCTCCTTGATCAGTTTCCATCCATTATTCCTGGCCTTCAAGTTGGAAAATAGCTTGACCCCCTTCCTCCTCTCTGTGGCAGACCCTCAAAGATAGGTAGATGATGGATGGATAGACCCATGGATGAATGGATAAAGGGATAGATAGATAGATAGATAGATAGATAGATAGATAGATAGATAGATAGATAGATAGATAGATAGATAGACAGACAGACAGACAGACAGGGATGGATGGATGGATGGATGGATGGATGGATGGATGGATGGACGGACAAACAGATAGATATAGAAATAGATAGATAGATAGATAGATAGATAGATAGATAGATAGATAGATAGATAGATAGATAGACAGACAGACAGACAGACAGACAGACAGACAGACAGACAGACAGATATAGTAGATAGGTAGATGACAGAGAGAGAATAATTAGATCTTACTATTTGATATTACTTCTTACAGCTTTGTTTTGGTGGGCTTTTAAAGAGGTACTTTTATTCTTCTTGCTATTTTAATATCTGAAAAACTGCTGAGAGTCCTTGGAGATTCAGGCAGTGGATAAATTGCATAAATAAATCAATAAACAAAATATATACCCTAAAGGTAATCCTAGTGATACTATTTAAAGGGGGGGGAATAAAATACAGAAAAAAACAAAACAAAAACAAATTAGTGCCAACTATCCCACCTACAAGGGAGGAAAGAAAGTCAACCAGTAAAAGAAAACCTTTCGCAATAAAATAATATTCACTTCTAAAAGCCAGGAATTTATGGACTACAAGATCTTTGGAGGGAGACTGTACCAAATGGATGAGAAAGCTGTGAAGATATAATTTAATGTAATAGAACAACAGAGTTGGAAGGGACCTTGGAGGCCTTCTAGTCCAACCCCCTGCCCAGGCAGGAAAGCCTTCTATCCTTCTGCGAGCCCCATTTCTTTATCTAGGGAGAACCTGAAACATCCAAAGCATTGTTCCTCAACCTTAGGAATTCTAACATAAGGAATTGTGTTAAATTCTACCATAAGGAATTATAATGCCTTGGTAAGGCCACACTTGGAATCCTGCATTCAGTTTTGGTCGTCAGGATGTAAAAAAGATGTTGAGACTCCAGAAAGAGTGCAGAGAAGAGCAACAAAGATGATGAGTGGACTGGAGGCTAAAACATATGAAGAACGGTTGCAGGAACTGGGTATGTCTAGTTTGTTTGTTTTTTAAAAAGTTTTTTTTTTTAATAAACACACACAAACAAACAATGCATTTTTTCTGAACAGAGTATTGGCCGAGTCCAAAATTTACACAGCTTTTAGTTATCTTCCAACACAATTTAAATGTTTCACTTTTTGCCATAATATTCTTTCTCTCTAATTTTTATTTTCTTTTCCTTATTTCTATTATATAACTAGTCTTACCCTTCGCCCTAATCTCTAACCATTAATCTTTTTATCTTCTCTCATTATTTCCTCCAAATTAAACCCTTTAGTTTCAAATCAATCGTTTTTCTAATATTTGTGGGTATGTCTAGTTTAATGAAAAGAAGGACTAGGGGAGACATGATAGCAGCGTTCGAATATCTCAGGGGCTTCCACAAAGAAGAGGGAGTCAAGCTATTCTCCAAAGCACCTGAAGGCAGGACAAGAAGCAATGGGTAGAAACTAATCAAGGAGAGAAGCAACCTGGAATTAAGGAGAATTTTCCTGACAGTGAGAACAATTAATCAGTGGAACAACTTGCCTCCAGAAGTTGTAAAGGCTCCAACACTGGAGGCTTTTAAGAAGAGACCCGGACAACCATTTGTCTGAACTGGTAAAGGGTCTCCTGCTTGAGCAAGGGGCTGGACTCCCTCCAAAGTCCCTTCCAACTCTGTTATTCTGTTAATTAATCAGTGGAACAGCTTGCCTACAGAAGTTGTGGGTGCTTCATTGCTGGAGGTTTTTAAGAAGAGACTGGACAGCCATTTTTCTGAAGTGTTTTAGGGTAGCCTACTTGAGCAGGGGGTTGGAGTAGAAGACCTCCAATGTTACTTCCAGCCTTTATGATTCTATGATTCAAGAAGCCGCGAGGCCGCAGTGGTCAGAATGCAGTTTTTAAGAAGATGTTGGATAACCATTTGCCTGAAGTGGTGTAGGGTTTCCTGCCTAAGCAGGGGGTTGGACTAGAAGACCTCCAAGGTCCCTTCCAACTCTGTTATCCTATTCTATTTTAACATGAATGGACTTCAGTTCCTAAATTCCCCAGCCAGCATGTTGGCTGGGGAATTCTGGGATCTGAAGCCCATACATCTTAAGAGTCTCTAAGGATGTGAAACACCAAAGCAACAGTTCATTATAGTATAATTGTTTTGGTGGATGTGACATAAGGACCAAGATGTGTATCTCTTATTTGGATCCAGGAATACAGGTAGTCATAGAATTATAACCATTCATTTAGTGACCATTCAACGTTACCAGGGCACTAAAAAAAAGCAACTTATGACCATTTCTCACACTTACGACTGTGGCAGCAGCTTCATGATCATATGATCAAAATTCAGATGCTTGGCCACTGGCATGTACTTAGGTTATTAGCGATCATGTGGGGTCAATGAATAATCATCAAAAACATCATCAAAAAAGGACAACAAAGAATGTTCTTTCTGCGCCAACTCAGTAAGCTCAAACTGCCCAAGGAGCTGCTGATTCAGTTCTACAGAGGAATGATTGAGTCTGTCATTTGCACCTCTATAACTGTCTGGTTCGGTTCTGCAACCCAACAAGAAAGACACAGACTTCAGAGGATCATTAGAACTGCAGAAAAAAAAAATTGCTACCAACCTGCCTTCCATTGAGGACCTGTATACTGCACGAATCAAGAAGAGGGCCGTGAAAATATTTACAGACCCCTCGCATCCTGGACATAAACTGTTTCAACTCCTACCCTCAAAACGACGCTATAGAGCACTGCACACAAGAACAACTAGACACAAGAACAGTTTTTCCCCGAAGGCCATCACTCTGCTAAACAAATAATTCCCTCAACACTGTCAAACTATTTACTAAATCTGCACTACTATTAACCTTCTCATAGTTCCCATTACCAATCTCTTTCCACTTATGACTGTATGACTGTAACTTTGTTGCTGGCAATCCTTATGATTTATATTGATATATTGACCATCAATTGTGTTGTAAATGTTGTACCTTGATGAACGTATCTTTTCTTTTATGTACACTGAGAGCATATGCACCAAGACAAATTCCTTGTGTGTCCAATCACACTTGGCCAATAAAAATTCTATTCTATTCTATTCTATTCTATGAGCGGCATATACATTTAATCAATAATGGGACAATTTCCAGAAAGGAAAAAAAAATGTAGAAGGAAAATCTGGTGTGACGTGTCCAATAAGGTTAGCAGAAAAAAGCTTTTGAGGAGTGGGAGGGGCAGTTTGTTTGTTTTGTGTTGTGTTGGTGTTGTGTTGGTGTTGTGTTTAGTTCCAGATGCACTCTTCCATTGACGTAACGGAGTACAAATTGGAGCAAGATTTAAACCCACCAGGAAAGCACCTTCACTTCATTTATTGCAAGGCTCGAGAAAGTCAACACCGGTATTATGTGATTAAGCTACATCTGTCTTGGCACAAGCAGTAACCGTATATCTTGAAGTTCAGCAGGTGTTTTGCAAAGAATCAAAAGGATTTTCCATGAAATTAGGCCGATAATAAAAAGGTGCCACGACGAAGAGGCAGTCCTTTATACTGTTGATATACGAGCGTTGGCTTCTAATAAATGTCATTCCCAGATATTTTAAAAACCTCCAGCAGTAGAACTGTTCCCCCCTCCCTCCCCCCCAGCCTGCATATTTTGCAAGTGCCTCATTGCAAATATGTTCTTTTATAGACGTAGAGTTTGGAGAATTTTTTATTTGGCATTGCTAAACGAGCAGCTTTTTTTTCGACTTTGCGAAAGAGAAGAGAAAGAACGGAGGAAAAGAAAAAAAAGAAAAAAGAAAACCGTCTTGCATCTGTTTGCTCTGATGTTAGGATATTAAATTTAGTAGCTGGAACAGTGAAGTGTGCAGTGGGCCAAAGCACACGATTGTAAAAAAAGCAGCGTCTGCATTTCCTGCGTCTGATGAGGAGCGCACATCCTTCTCCTTCTGTCCGGGCCACTTTTTAACAGAGGCACAGATTGAGAGCGTTTTAACCAACTGCATCCCTGTTTGGTTGGGTGGCAGCAGCGCCTCAGATAGAAAGTCCCCACAGAGAGTGGTAAGGACAGTGGAGAAGACTATAGGAAGCTTGCTTCCCGTTATTCAGCATACCGCTTATAAGCGCTATGTGCTTAGAACTCAAAGCATTGTTAGAGACCCCACACACCCACTTCACAGTCTGTTTCTGTTGCTCCCCTCTGGGAGGGGGTTTCTTTAGTATTTCTAGCACGCTATCAAATTTTGTGACACCCTTGTTCCCTATGCCATCCATCTGGTAAACCCGCAAGATTCATTTTTCTCACTGTGTACATGTATACATCTGAACTAGACTTTTTCTGTCATATAATATATGTGGGTATATGCATATTTATTTATTTATTTATTTATTTAGTCATGTTTATGTGGTGTATATTGAAGGTGGTGACCCTTTGATTTATTTATTTATTTATTTTTATTTTATTTACATTTATATCCCGCCCTTCTCCGAAGACTCAGGGCGGCTTACAGTGTATAAGGCAATAGTCTCATTCTATTTGTATATTTACAAAGTCAACTTGCTTTGTAACTGTATGCAACGAACTGTATGCAATGAAATTTCATTTTAATGTATGCCAATTAGTGTACGTTTAAAGTGACAATAAAGTTATTATTCTATTCTATTCTATTCTATTCTATTCTATTCTATTCTATTCTATTCTATTCTATTCTACTCTACTCTATTCTACTCTACTCCATTCCATTCCATTCCATTCCATTCCATTCCATTCCATTCCATATTTTCTAGTCTATTCTAGTCTATTCTAGCCTAGTCTAGTCTAGTCTAATCTAGTCCAGTCTAGTCTAGTCTAGTCCAGTCCATTCTATTCCATTCCATTCCATTCCATTCTATATAGCTGATTGGTTGGAAATTGTTAGCTCACGCATGAGGCAATCTATGCTATGATTGGTTGCTATAAATAAGAGGAGGAGTTTCCCTCCCAGCCACTTTTTTCTTCTCTGCATTCTGTACAGGCAGCCCTGGACTTACAACAGTTCATTTAGTGACCATTCAAAGTTACAACAGTACTGAAAAATTGACTTATGAGCATGCTTCACACTTTTGACCGTTGCAGCCTCCCCGCAGTCACCTGATTTACATTCAACTGACTTACATTTATGACGGTGGCAGGGGTCACGTGATCTCCTTTTGCGACCTTCTGATGAGGAAAGTCGATGGGGAAGCCAGATTCACTTAACAACCATGTCACCGATTTAAGAACCGCAGGGATTCACTTAACAAATGTGGCAAGAAAAGTCATAAAATGGGGGCAAGTTTGCTTAACAAATGTCTCACTTAGCCACATAAGTGTTGGGCTCAGTTGGGGTCGTAAGTCAAGGTCTACCTGTATCCTGTTTAGATTTATCTCAGGGTGTTTCTGTATTCCTGACTCGCTTGTGTTTTAGGGCTGTAAGCTTAAATGATGGATATATTTATTTAAAATGTCGAAAGTTAGCACCCGCCCCACTCCTCGAAGAATGAAATGTTTTAGGAAATATTAAACAGGTAGAATATAATATTTCTTTAAAATAGAAATAAAAAATATCTTAAGGGAGACAGAAACTCAAAGCCCCAGCTCCCTGCCCCCCCCCAGCACAGGGGTCTCCAACCTTGGCAACTTTAAGACTTGTGGGCTTCAACTCCCAGAGTTCCTCAGCCTGCTTTGCTGGCTAAGGAACTCTGGGAGTTGAAGTCCACAAGTGTCAGCCTCCGCTTTATTTAAGTGTATTTCACCTACTAGACTGTTTTACTGTTTTATTACTTCGTTAAAGGTTTTCTTCTTACTGAATGTCTTACATGATTTATGGAGGAGGGGGGAGGTTTGTACTGTTGCCAGCGTTTGGCTGACATTGCATGTGGGGGGGGGGGAGAGATAGTCTTTCAAACAGACGTTTGAACTGATTTGGTGCCTGAATGTAATGGGAGTTGCCTGCTTTGCATTCCATCCAGAAGATTGACAGAGGGAGAATATCGGAAGTGAAACTACACGTGGCCAAGGAGGGAGACGACATTGGATTAGACTGTTTGAACTCTAGTGGGAGGAGGGTTCAGGAGAAGATATGACGTCTGTGTTTTTAGTATACTTTCAGTTCTGGCTTAGCTTTGTTTGCAATCTGACGTGTTTAGTAAAAATTATCAATCTCTTCAAAATGATGGAGTTGGGTCTTTATTTTCTTAAACATTGATCTGAGGCAAGTTGACAACAAGTCTTAAAGTTGCCAAGGTTGGAGACCCCTGCCCCAGCAGATACTGAGCTGGGACAGCTTTTAGAAATGTAGAGTTGGTAATCCATTACTCCCTGCGGCAAAGTCTGAACAGTGAGTGATAGGATTAGCCCTCACTCAGGATCCAAACAAAGCTACGATAGGAATTGCCCAGGGCTCCTTCATTGCATCAGCAGCCCAAACTTCAATCAAACTTTTCAGATAACTTACAGAGCCAATTATGACTGCTACATAGCCCCGTGGGAGTCTGAAAACAGCCAATAGAATACGTGTTCTTGCACAGGAGCAGGAAGCTCAAGTTCAAAGCCCAAGAGAAGGTATGACAACCCCTCACTCTCAATTCCATGTGGTCAGCTGCTCAGAATCCATGTCGTTCTGCTTCATCATTAAACCCTCTTTCTAATCAGCCTCCAGACTCCATTTTGTCTAGAGCGCCTTTCTACTAGCTTGGAACTGAACCAGATGGATAGTTCCTCCAACAAAAAGACCAGAGGTGGGTTTCAGCAGGTTGTGATCAGTTCTGGGGAACCAGTAGCAGAAATTTTGAGTAGTCTGGAGAACCAGTAGTAAAAATCCTGACTGGCCCCATCCCCATCTATTCTCTGCCTCCCAAGTTCCAGCTGATTGGGAGGAAATGGGAATTTTGCAGTATCCTTCCCCTTCCACACCCACCAAGCCATGCCACACCCACCAAGCCACGTCCACAGAACCGGTAGTAAAAATTCTGACTGGCCCTGCCCCCATCTATTCTCTGCCTCCCAAGTTCCAGCTGATTGGGAGGAAATGGGGATTTTGCAGTATTAATAATAATAATAACAACAACAACAGAGTTGAAAGGGACCTTGGAGGCCTTCTAGTCCAACCCCCTGCCCAGGCAGGAAAACCCTACACCATCTCAGACAGATGGTTATCCAACATTTTCTTAAAAATTTCCAGTGTTGGAGCATTCACAGGCAAGTGCAGGCAAGTCATTCCACTTATTAATTGTTCTAACTCTCAGGAAATTTCTCCTTAGTTCTAAGTTGCTTCTTTCCTGGATCTGTTTCCACCCATTGCTTCTTGTTCTACCTTCAGATGCTTTGGAGAACAGCCCAACTCCGTCTTCTTTGGGGCAACCCCTGAGATATTGGAAGACTGCTATCATGTCTCTCCTAGTCCTTCTTTTCATTAATCTAGACATACCCAGTTCCTGCAACCGTTCTTCATATGTTTTAGCCTCCAGTCCCCTAATCATCTTTGTTGCTCTTCTCTGCACTCTTTCTAGAGTCTCAGCATCTTTTTTACATCGTGGTGACCAAAACTGGATGCAATATTCCAAGTGTGGCCTTACCAAGGCATTATAAAATGGCACTAACACTTCACGTGATCTTGATTCTATCCCTCTGTTGATGCAGCCCAGAACTGTGTTAGCTTTTTTAGCAGCTGCTGCACACTGCTGGCTCATATCTAAATGGTTGTCCACTAGGACTCCAAGATCCCTCTCACAGGTACTACTATTGAGTAAGGTACCACATATACAGTACCTGTGCATTTTGTTTTTTTGGCCTAAATGTAGAACCTTACTTTTTTCACTGTTGAATTTCATTTTGTTAGATAGCGCCCAATGTTCAAGTCTGTCAAGATCTTTCTGTAACTTGAGCCTATCTTCTGGAGTGTTGGCTATTCCTGCCAGCTTGGTGTCATCTGCAAATTTGATGAGTTCCCCATCTATCCCCTCGTCCAAGTCATTGATGAAGATGTTGAAGAGTACTGGGCCTAAAACAGAGCCTTGGGGTACTCCACTGCATACTTCCCTCCATGTGGATGTAGTTCCGTTGAGGACTACACGTTGAGTGTGGTTGGTCAGCCAGTTACGAATCCATCTGGTGGTGGTGCTGTCTAACCCACATTTTTCTACTTTATCTAGTAGTAGGTTATGGTCTACTTTATCAAATGCTTTACTGAAGTCCAAGTAAATTATATCGACAGCATTCCCCTGGAGTGGGGTGGGAATGGAGATTTTACAGTATCCTTCCCCTGCCACACCCACCAAGCCATGCCCACCAAGCCACACCCACCAAGCCACACCCACAGAACTGGTAGTAAAAAGAATTTAAACCCACAACTGAAAAAGACTATGTGTTTCTGGCTTCTTCTGGACAGCTGCTACACAATTCCTTGACAAAGGCATCGAAGACTGTACAACGAAACAAAATACAAGTTTTGCAAAGCCCACAATCCTCAATTTTCCCTTTGGCCCAGCAGATCATGCCCGATCATTGTCAGATGATTTTACAGGGTCTTGCAAAAAAATAAAAATAAAAATTCAAAAATAAAATCTATATTTGATTGTGAAAATGACACCTGAATGCACGGCAAAATTAATGTCAGGGGTTGCTGACCTTCTTTTTCCAAAAGAAAGAAAACGAAAATCGCTAAAAATCAATCATCTTGATAGAACTGAGAACAAAACGGCATGATTTTATGCAAAATGTGTATTTCACCATTAGGTTATGAGTGCGCTTTATATATAATGCTGCTCAGAAAGGTCATAAATGCATATATATTTTTTGGCTTACTTTACAGGCTGTGACATGTACAAAAAACCCTTTGCTTGGAATTAAAAGGAGGAGGAGGAGGAGGAGGAGGAGGAGAAGGAGAAGGAGGAGAAGGAGAAGGAGAAGGAGAAGAAGAAGAAGAAGAAGAAGAAGAAGAAGAAGAAGAAGAAGAAGAAGAAGAAGAAGAAGAAGAAGAAGAAGAAGAAGAATAGAATAGAATAGAATAGAATAGAATAGAATAGAATAGAATAGAATAGAATAGAATAGAATAGAATAAAAAATTTTTATTGGCCAAGTGTGATTGGACAAAGAGGGAATTTGTCTTGGTGTGTATGCTCTCAGTGTACATAAATGAAAAGATACGTTCATCAAGGTACAACATTTACAACACAAATGATGGTCAATATATCAATATAAATCATAAGGATTGCCAGCAACAAAGTTACAGTCATACAGTCCTAAGTGGAAAGAGATTGGTGATGGGAACTATGAGAAGATTAATAGTAGTGCAGATTTAGTGAATAGTTTGACAGTGTTGATGGAATTATTTGTTTAGCAGAGTGATGGCCTTTGGGAAAAAACTGTTCTTGTGTCTAGTTGTTCTTGTGTGCAGTGCTCTATAGCGTCGTTTTGAGGGTAGGAGTTGAAACAGTTTATGTCCTGGATGTGAGAATTATTATTATTATTATTATTATTATTATTATTATTATTATTATTATTATTATTATTATTATTATTATTTTCATTCTCATGTTGGACTGTGAATGATGCAGCTCTCAGATCTTAGAAATGTGGGTGACATGCAAACCCGGATGGTGGAACTTGGCTTGAACAAAGTCAGGTTAGTCAGAACAGGACAAAGCCAGTAAGCCACAATAGGAATTGTCCAACACTCTTTCAGAACACATCTCAGAGCAGTCCAAACTTCAACCAAACCTGGGAGCTCAAACAAACACCTAGGATTTGCATTTTATTTTTTGCCTATAGAGCCAGCTATGACCCCTGCATGACCCCTACATGGCCCCACGGGAGTCTGACAACAGCCAATAGAATACCTGTTCTCGCACAGGAACAGGAAGTTCAAGTGCAAAGCCCAAGAGAAGGTATAAAAACCACCCCATTCTCAACTCCATGTGGTCAGCTGCACCAGGACCATGGACTTGGTGGTTCTGCTTCATCAGTAAACCATCTTTTCAATCAGCCTCCATGTTTCCAGTGTCTTTCTCCCAGCTTGGAACTGAACCAGATGGATATTTCTTCCTATATAGGGTCACCTGGTTGAGCAGGGACTAGAAGACCTCCAAGGTCCCTTCCAACTCATTTTTTTAAAAAAAAAATATTTATACATTTTTCCTTTAATATACACAGGTGCTTAACAAACAGTGTATTGTCTGAGTCGATTTGCTTATACAAAATAATAATAGTGATGATGATGATGATGATGATGATGATAGTATTTACTTATATGTAATAATAATCTTCCATCATTTATTTATACATATAGAATAGAATATAATAGAATAGAATAGAATAGAATAGAATAGAATAGAATAGAATAGAATAGAATAGAATAGAATAGAATTTTATTGGCCAAGTGTGATTGGACACACAAGGAATTTGTCTTGGTGCATATGCTCTCAGTGTACATAAAAAGACAAGATATGTTCATCAAGGTACAACATTTACAACACAATTGATGGTCAATATATCAATATAAATCATAAGGATTGCCAGCAACAAGTTACAGTCATACAGTCATAAGTGGAAAGAGATGGGTGATGGGAACGATGAGAAGATTAATAGTAGTGCAGATTCAGTAAATAGTCTGACAGTGTTGATGGAATTATTTGTTTAGCAGAGTGATGGCCTTCGGGAAAAAACTGTTCTTGTGTCTAGTTGTTCTTGTGTGCAGTGCTCTATAGCGTCGTTTTGAGGGTAGGAGTTGAAACAGTTTATGTCCTGGATGTGAGAATTATTATTATTATTATTATTATTATTATTATTATTATTATTATTATTATTATTATTATTATTATTATTATTATTATTATTATTTTCATTCTCATGTTGGACTGTGAATGATGCAGCTCTCAGATCTTAGAAATGTGGGTGACATGCAAACCCGGATGGTGGAACTTGGCTTGAACAAAGTCAGGTTAGTCAGAACAGGACAAAGCCAGTAAGCCACAATAGGAATTGTCCAACACTCTTTCAGAACACATCTCAGAGCAGTCCAAACTTCAACCAAACCTGGGAGCTCAAACAAACACCTAGGATTTGCATTTTATTTTTTGCCTATAGAGCCAGCTATGACCCCTGCATGACCCCTACATGGCCCCACGGGAGTCTGACAACAGCCAATAGAATACCTGTTCTCGCACAGGAACAGGAAGTTCAAGTGCAAAGCCCAAGAGAAGGTATAAAAACCACCCCATTCTCAACTCCATGTGGTCAGCTGCACCAGGACCATGGACTTGGTGGTTCTGCTTCATCAGTAAACCATCTTTTCAATCAGCCTCCATGTTTCCAGTGTCTTTCTCCCAGCTTGGAACTGAACCAGATGGATATTTCTTCCTATATAGGGTCACCTGGTTGAGCAGGGACTAGAAGACCTCCAAGGTCCCTTCCAACTCATTTTTTTATAAAAAAAATATTTATACATTTTTCCTTTAATATACACAGGTGCTTAACAAACAGTGTATTGTCTGAGTCGATTTGCTTATACAAAATAATAATAGTGATGATGATGATGATGATGATGATGATAGTATTTACTTATATGTAATAATAATCTTCCATCATTTATTTATACATATAGAATAGAATAGAATAGAATAGAATAGAATAGAATAGAATAGAATAGAATAGAATAGAATAGAATAGAATAGAATTTTATTGGCCAAGTGTGATTGGACACACAAGGAATTTGTCTTGGTGCATATGCTCTCAGTGTACATAAAAAGACAAGATATGTTCATCAAGGTACAACATTTACAACACAATTGATGGTCAATATATCAATATAAATCATAAGGATTGCCAGCAACAAGTTACAGTCATACAGTCATAAGTGGAAAGAGATGGGTGATGGGAACGATGAGAAGATTAATAGTAGTGCAGATTCAGTAAATAGTCTGACAGTGTTGATGGAATTATTTGTTTAGCAGAGTGATGGCCTTCGGGAAAAAACTGTTCTTGTGTCTAGTTGTTCTTGTGTGCAGTGCTCTATAGCGTCCTTTTGAGGGTAGGAGTTGAAACAGTTTATGTCCAGGATGTGAGGGATCTGCAAATATTTTCACGGCCCTCTTCTTGATTCGTGCAGTATACAGGTCCTCAATGGAAGGCAGGTTGGTAGCAATTATTTTTTCTGCAGTTCTAATTATCCTCTGAAGTCTGTGTTTTTCTTGTTGGGTTGCAGAACCGAATCAGACAGTTATAGAGGTGCAAATGACAGACTCAATAATTCCTCTGTAGAACTGGATCAGCAGCTCCTTGGGCAGTTTGAGCTTACTGAGTTGGCGCAGAAAGAACATTCTTTGTTGTCCTTTTTTAATGATGTTTTTGATGTTAGCTGTCCATTTGAGATCTTGCGATATGATAGAACCCAGAAATTTGAAGGTTTCTACTGTTGATACTGTGTTGTCTAGTATTGTGAGAGGTGGAAGTATGGAAGGGTTTCTCCTATCAATACTCTTTCATCTTCTAATTTCTACTTTATTGATAAGTACCATGTTTCCCTGAAAATAAGACCCTGTCTTATATTGTGTTGAACCCTGAAATAAGCGCTTGGCCTTATTGCCATGCACTCAAAACCCGATTGGGCTTATTACCAGGGGATGTCTTATTTTGGGGGAAAAAAGATATAAGTAAATGACGGAAGATTATTATTACATATAAGTAAATACAATTTACTTTATTCATTAAATAGGAAACTCAGTCAACTGAACATTCAAAAATGCGTCACAAATACCATTGACTGGTGCTAACGGCTGATACGGGTCGCTGCCAGCCTCCTAGGTATCAACCAAGTACCTTCTTAAGATGTACCATGTTCCAAGTAGCCCAGTTTTTTGCAGTTCTGCTGGTGTTATTGCAGGAAGCTGCAATTTGTTGATACATCTTATAAAATTCTTGGACATGGTACCAAGTGCCCCGATGACAGTGCGTATCACTGTGACATGTTTCATCCATAGCCATATAGTTTCGATGGCCAGGTTGCAATATTTCGTGATTTTTTTTTTCCAGTTCTTTTTCTCCGACTCTGGCATCTCCTGGTACCACGATGTCAATAAATTGCACGTTTCGGTTTTCCACAACTGTGATATCTGGTGTGTTGTGTTCCAAGTGATGATGATGATGATTATATTACCAATATTACTTTCCAATTCTTATTCTGCTACTCTTTCTGCTTCAGGCCCAGCCTGTGCAGCTAGGCCTCACTTCCCATCTTTGAAAGAAGGTGGGAAAGTCGTGGCTCGCCCCTTCTCGCTAAGGTCGAGAGAAAATAGCCTCCTTCCATAAGTTCTTCTTTTGTAAGAAAAGAAAAGAAAAGAAAAAAAAGATTTAACTTTCCTGAATGCATTTCTTATTTTACAAGCGGACAGACGGTGAGCTTTTGCAGACTCTGAAAAGAAAAAAAGGGAAAGGAAAAAGGCCAAGCCTCCTGTAATGGAATCCACATTTACAAAGGGCTCTGGGTTTATTGCGGTAGATAAGTAGGGCTGGGGAGGACAATAGTGTGGAAGGACAGTGGAATAGATTGCTTTTAGGTGAAGGGGAAGCCAGCCTCTTTAACCTTCGGCTAATGAAAGTAGAGATCCTCCACCGACCTAAAAAACCTGAATAGCTATTCAAGGAGGCCAAGAATAGCAACCGAGGCATTTAATATTGCAGGACACAGGCAGGTTACCCGTTGAAAAGGCGCGGTTCACCCGAGATGAGGTGGAGAGTTTTTTCCTTCCCCCACCCTGCTACTAAGAGTCTACCCTTTCAAAAAAAAAAGAAAAAGAAGAACGAGGCTTACCTAGCTCTTTATTGAGGTTACCAGATCTGGGTTGCAAAGATCCGGAAGATCTGCTAGAGGATGGGAAAGTGATGCATTAACCCTTTGGTGCCATTAGTGGTCAGCTGGAGTCAAGGTTTGGAGGAGGAGGGGAAAGAAGGAGGGGGCAAAGGGAAGAGGGAGGGGAAGGGGGAAAGGAAGGAGGAGGTGGGTAGGGGTATGGAGGAGAGGAAAAGGAAGGGAAGAGAACGGGTAGGGGAGGAGGAAGGGAAGGAAGAAGTGGGAAGGGGAGAAAAGAAGGAGGAGTTGGGGAGGGGAGGGGGAAAAGAGGAGGAGGAGAAGCAGAGCGGGAGGAGAGGGAAGGGGCAGGGAGGGGAGGAGGAAGTGAAGGAAGAGGTTGGTAGGGGATGGAGAAGGAGAAGGGTATGAGAAGGAGGAGGAAGAGGAGGAGGAGGGAGAGGGAGGATGATAAGGAGGAGAATGGGAGAGAGAAGGATTTGGGAAGTGGAAGTGAAAGGATAAGGGGGAGGAGGAGGAGAAATGGAAGAAGCAGAAGGAGGAGGAGAAGCAGAAGTGGAAACAGAAGTGGAAGAGGTGGAGGAGCAGGAAAGAGAAGGAGAAGGAGGAGAAGAATAGCAATAGCACTTAGACTTATATACCATTTCACAGTGCTTTACAGCCCTCTCTAAGCAGTTTACAGAACCAGCCTCTTGCCCCCAACAATCTGGGTCCTCATGATATGACACCATCTATCTCCAATAGGGGAGGAGGAGGAGGAGGAGGAGGAGGAGGAGGAACAAGAAGAAGAAGAAGAAGAAGAAGAAGAAGAAGAAGAAGAAGAAGAAGAAGAAGAAGAAGAAGAAGAAGAAGAAGAAGAAGAAAAAGAAAAAGAAGAAGAAACTTTATTCAGCCAATTGTATGTCATACAATTCAATGTACTAAAACAGGGTAATATAAATGAAATATGACCAAAAACTTACAACTGAGCCAAACGACTAAGCCTAGAGTCCTACAAAAAGCGTCTTAACCCATAAAAATCAACAGAGCCTACAATCCATTAAAAATGAACAGTGAGATTGAACTTGTAAAAACCTATGCATTTACAGCCACAAAAAGGCCAATTATTCTAATATATTGGGACTGATTATGAGAAATACTTGGGCAAAAGGATCATTGAGAGAAGAATTGTCCAACTCATCCTGTTCTAAAAGAAAGTTGTCCAGCATTGTTTGGAGTTGATTGATGATTGATTAATATATAATATAATATAATAATATAACAACAGAGTTGGAAGGGACCTTGGAGGCCTTCTAGTCCAACCCCCTGCCCAGGCAGGAAACCCTACACCATCTCAGTCAGATGGTTATCCAACATTTTCTTAAATATTTCCAGTGTTGGAGCATTCACAACTTCTGCAGGCAAGTCGTTCCACTTATTAATTGTTCCAACTGTCAGGAAATTTCTCCTTAGTTCTAAGTTGCTTCTTGTTCTACCCTCAGGTGCTTTGAATAGAATAGAATAGAATTTTATTGGCCAAGTGTGATTGGACACACAAGGAATTTGTCTTGGTGCATATGCTCTCAGTGTACATAAAAGAAAAGATACGTTCATCAAGGTACAACATTTACAACACAATTGATGATCAATATATCAATATAAATCATAAGGATTGCCAGCAACAAGTTATAGTCATACAGTCATAAGTGGAAAGAGATTGGTGATGGGAACTATGAAACGATTAATAGTAGTGCAGATTCAGTAAATAGTCTGACAGTGTTGATGGAATTATTTGTTTAGCAGAGTGATGGCCTTCGGGAAAAAACTGTTCTTGTGTCTAGTTGTTCTTGTGTGCAGTGCTCTATAGCGTCGTTTTGAGGGTAGGAGTTGAAACAGTTTATGTCCAGGATGCGAGGATCTGCAAATATTTTCACGCCCTCTTCTTGATTCGTGCAGTATACAGGTCCTCAATGGAAGGCAAGTTGGTAGCAATTATTTTTCTGCAGTTCTAATTATCCTCTGAAGTCTGTGTTTTCTTGTTGGGTTGCAGAACCGAACCAGACAGTTATAGAGGTGCAAATGACAGATTCAATAATTCCTCTGTAGAATTGGATCAGCAACTCCTTGGGCAGTTTGAGCTTACTGAGTTGGCGCAGAAAGAACATTCTCTGTTGTCCTTTTTAATGATGTTTTGATGTTAGCTGTCCATTTGAGATCTTGATATGATAGAACCCAGAAATTTGAAGGTTTCTACTGTTGATACTGTGTTGTCTAAAGTCTACCACCATTTCTACGGTTTTGTGTGTTCAGTTCCAGATTGTTTTGGTTGCACCACAAGGCTAGTCGTTCGACCTCTCGTCTATATGCGGATTCGTCATTGTCTCGAATGAGACCAATCACTGTTGTTGACTCCCTCTTCTTTGTGGCAGCCCCTGAGATATTGGAACACTGCTATCATGTCTCCCCTAGTCCTTCTTTTTATTAAACTAGACATACCAAGTTCCTGCAACCGTTCTTTATTTTATTTTATTTTATTTATTTTTATTTTATTTATTTATTTTGTCACAACAATATATGTAACTATCATACAGAAAGGTTATATAGTATATAAAGGTATAAACATATATATATATATATATATATATATATATATATATATATATATATATATATATATATATATATATATATATTTGTTTTCTGAGGTTTTCACGGGTGTTTGTATATAGGTCTTGGGTTTTCTCCCGTGTAAAATTGGAAGTGTCTTGGCGACGTTCTAAGTCTCATTCGTCATCTTCAGGCTTCAGCTCGTGCTTCTGGGAGCAATGTGTGATCGCAGCTGTTTCTTCCTTTTAACTGCTAGTGGGGTTTGAACTGATTGGGTGGGAGCTTGGCTGTGCTCTGATTGGATGGGGTTTTTCTGTGCCTGATTGGCTGGGGTGTGTCCTGTGTTGGTGGGGCTTGGTTGTGCTCAGTCTAATCTGTGCTGCAGGGGATTTGAGCTGGTGAGCTGCACTGCTGCTGTTTGGCTTTGTGGTCGTGCTACATCTTCATAGTGGGTGTCAGTCTGCTGCATGTATGGATTGGAGGGTTTGAAGTGGCTAATGTTGCAGCTGCGGTCTGGCTTCTGGTCCTTGGTCGTGCTTCCTGATCAGTGTGGGTTTGGGTCTGCTTTCTGGGTGGATGTGGTGGTGACATCCTGTGGACCTTGTGAGTGTGGGTCTGGTGTCATTCCTCGTGTTAGGGACTCGTTTGTCAATAAGGGCGGGTTTCCAAATGGCTGGTAGGCGGAGGTGTCATCTCGTTTGTTCATGCTGTGTGGGCGTTTTCTATCTCAATGGCTTCTCTGATTATTCTGTTGTTAAAGTGTTCAGTTTTGGCGATAGTTCTGGTCTTTTTAAAGTCAATATCATGTCCTGTGACTTTAAAGTGTTGGACCAGGGAAGAAGTTGGTTCCTCTTTTGAATGAGTTCTTGTGTTCTTCAATGCGTGCACTTATTCTTCTGTTGGTTTGTCCAATGTATGTGGTGGGGCAGGCGGTGCATGGGATTTCATATACTCCTTGATTTTCTAACTCAATTTTGTCTTTGGGGTTTCTTAGGATGGTGGATATTTTTTGGTTTGTGCAGAATGCTGTCTTGATGTTGTGTTTGTGGAGGATCTTGCTGATTCTGTCTGTGGTACCTTTTGTATATGGGAGGAGGGCTTTGCCGTTTTCTTGTTCTCTGTCTTGGATTTTAGTGGGGGTTCTTTTGGATTAGCTTGGTAATCTTATTTGTTTGGAATCCATTGGATGTTAGTACGTTAGTGAGAGTGTCTAGTTCGGTTTTAGGTGTTGTTCATCAGCTAAGCATTTTGTTCTGGAGATGAGTGTCTTGGCTACGGAGTTGATCTGTGCTGGGTGGTGGTGTGAGAGTGCATGCAGATAGCGGTTTGTGTGTGTTTTCTTCTGGTAGATGGTGTGTCCTAGGGAGCCATTGGGTTTTCTGTAGACTAAGACATCCAGGAAGGAAGTTGGTTATTAACTTCTGTTTCCATGGTGAACTGTATTTTGGGGTGTAGGCTATTGAGGTGTGTGAGGAAGTTGTCAAGTTTTTCTTTCCGTGTGGCCAGATTATGAAGGTGTCGTCACATATCTGAGCCAGAGTTTGGGTTTGTGATCAGATTTTTCTAGAGCTTGGGTTTCAAAGTGTTCCATGTAGAGATTGGCAATGACAGGTGAGAGGGTGATCCCATGGGTGCTCCTTCTACTTGTTTGTATTTTTGTCCATTATAGATGAAGTATGTGTTGATAGGCAGTGGTTGGTCAGATCTAGGATGTGCTTGGGGGTTATATTTGTTTTGGATAGCTGTCAAGGCTTCTTTGATTGGCACTTGGGTGAAGAGGATATGACATCAAAGCTCACGAGTAGGTCGCTGGGCTGTAAGTTTTGTTTCTTTATGATCTCTATGAACTGGAATGAGTTTTTACGTGTGAGGTGATGGATTCTGCATAGGGCTGTAGTTGTTTGGCGAGAAATTTGGCTAGGTTTTGTAGAGGTGAGCCTATGGAGCTGACTATGGGTCTGAGTGGGGGTTCCTTCTTTGTGTATCTTGGGAGGCCATAGAGCTTAGGGCATCTGGATGATTTCTCTGGGAATGATTCTTTGTTGGATTTCTTCGCTGATGGGGAGGCTTTTATTTTGGATCTAGTGGTTTTTCTAGGTAGGTGGTGGGGTCTGTGTTTAGGGGCTTGTATGCAGGGTCTTGGAGTAGGTTGGTTAATTTGGTTTGGTAGTCATTGTGTTCATAACCACCGTGGCGGTGGATATATATATATATATATATATATATATATATATATATATATATATATATATATATATATATATATATATATATATATATATATATATATATATTTGTTTTCTGAGGTTTTCACGGTGTTTGTATATAGGTCTTGGTTGTTCGGGTTTTCTCCGTAAAATTGGAAGTGTCTTGGCGACGTTTCAAGTCTCATTCGTCATCTTCAGGCTTCAGCTTGTGCTTCTGGGAGCAATGTGTGATTGCAGCTGTTTCTTCCTTTTAACTGCTAGTGGGGTTTGAACTGATTGGGTGGGAGCTTGGCTGTGCTCTGAATGGCTGGTTGTGCTTTGATTGGCTGGGGATGTGTTCTGTTTGTGGGGGGCTTGGTTGTGCTGAGGTTAGCCTGAGTTGCAGGGGGATTTGAGTTGGTGAGCTGCATCGCTGTTGTTTGGCTTTGTGTTCGTGGTCGTGCTACATCTTCATAGTGGGTGTCAGTCTGCTGCATGTATGGATTGGAGCAGTTTGAAATGGCTAATGATGCAGCTGCGGTCTGGCTTCTGGTCCATGATCGTGCTTCATCATCGGTGTGGGTTTGAGTTTGCTTTCCGCGTGGATGTGTGGTGGTGACATCCTGTGTGGACCTCGTGAGTGTGGGTCTGGTGTCATTCCTCGTGTTAGGGACTCGTTTGTCAATAAGGGCGGGTTTCCAAATGGCTGGTAGGCGGAGGTATCATCTCGTTTGTTCATGCTGTGTGGGTGTTTTCTATCTCGATGGCTTCTCTGATTATTCTGTTGTTAAAGTGTTCAGTTTTGGCGATAGTTCTGGTCTTTTAAAGTCAATATCGTGTCCTGTGACTTTAAAGTGTTGGACCAGGAAGAAGTTGGTTCCTCTTTTTTAATGAGTGCTTGTGTTCTTCAATGCGTGCACTTATTCTTCTGTTGGTTTGTCCAATGTATGTGGTGGGGCAGGCGGTGCATGGGATTTCATATACTCCTTGATTTTCTAACTCAATTTTGTCTTTGGGGTTTCTTAGGATGGTGGATATTTTTTGGTTTGTGCAGAATGCTGTCTTGATGTTATGTTTGTGGAGGATCTTGCTGATTCTGTCTGTGGTGCCTTTTATATATGGGAGGAGGGCTGTGCCGTTTTCTTGTTCTCTGTCTTGGATTTTAGTGGGGTTTCTTTTTGGATTAGTTTGGTAATCTTATTTCTCTGGAATCCATTGGATGTTAGTACATTTGTGAGAGTGTGTAGTTCGGTTTTTAGGTGTTGTTTGTCAGCTAAGCATTTTGTTCTAGAGATGAGTGTCTTGGCTACGGAGTTGATCTGTGCTGGGTGGTGGTGTGAGAGTGCGTGCAGATAGCGGTTCGTGTGTGTTTTCTTCTGGTAGATGGTGTGTCCTAGGGAGCCATTGGGTTTCTTGTAGACTAAGACATCTAGGAAAGGAAGTTGGTTGTTAACTTCTGTTTCCATGGTGAACTGTATTTTGGGGTGTAGGCTATTGAGGTGTGTGAGGAAGTTGTCAAGTTTTTCTTTCCCGTGTGGCCAGATTATGAAGGTGTCGTCTACGTATCTGAGCCAGAGTTTGGGTTTATGATCAGATTTTTCTAGTGCTTGGGTTTCAAAGTGTTCCATGTAGAGGTTGGCAATGACAGGTGAGAGGGGTGATCCCATGGGTGCTCCTTCTATTTGTTTTATTTTTGTCCGTTATAGATGAAGTATGTGTTGGATAGGCAGTGGTTAGGCAGTATCATCTACCTACCAGCCATTTGGAAACCTGCCCTTATTGACAAACGAGTCCCTAACACGAGGAATGACACCAGACCCACACTCACGAGGTCCACACAGGATGTCACCACTGCACATCCACCCAGAAAGCAGACCCAAACCCATACTGATCAGGAAGCATGACCAAGGACCAGAAGCCAGACCGCAGCTGCAACATTAGCCATTTCAAACCCCTCCAATCCATACATGCAGCAGACTGACACCCACTATGAAGATGTAGCACGACCACAAAGCCAAACAACAGCTATGCAGCTCACCAGCTCAAGTCCCTCTGCAACACAGACTAAACTGAGCACAACCAAGCCCCCACCCAAACAGGACACACCCCAGCCAATCAGAGCACAGAAACCCCATCCACTCAGAGCACAGCCAAACTCCCACCCAATCAGTCCAAACCCCCACTAGCAGTTAAAAGGAAGAAACAGCTGCGATCACACATTGCTCCCAGAAGCACGAAGCTGAAGCCTGAAGATGACGAATGAGACTTCGTCGAAACGTCGCCAAGACACTTCCAATCTTACACGAGAGAAAACCTGAACAACCAAAGACCTATATACAAACACCCGTGAAAACCTCAGAAAACATATATATATATATATATATATAGGAAGAAGAAAAGAAAAACAATAAGACAGGAACGGTAGGCACGTTTGTGCGCTTATGCATGCCCCTTATGGTCCTCTTAGGAATGGGGTGAGGTCAATAGTAGAAAGTTTTTGGTTAAAGCTTTTAGGATTATGAGAAGAGACCACAGAGTCAGGTAAAGTATTCCAAGCACTGATGATTCTGTTACAGAAGTCATATTTTCTGCAATCTAGATTAAAGCGGTTGACATTAAGTTTAAATCTATTGGTTGCTCTTGTATTATTGCAATTAAAGCTGAAGTAGTCTTTGACAGTCGTCTTCATATGTTTTAGCCTCCAGTCCCTTCATCATCTTTGTTGCTCTTCTCTGCACTCTTTCTAGAGTCTCAGCAGAGATTGATTGATTGTGTACGTGCCATCAAGTGATTTTCAGCTTTTAGCAATCACATTTTGATCTGTTATTTTTTTTCCCATGATGATCTGGTGATGATGGTCCCAAAGGTGCTTTTTTCAGGAGGCAAATGGACTTTCTTCTGTTTTTTTTTCTTTTGAAGATGTTTCGCTTCTAATCCAAGAAGCTTCTACAGCTCTGGCTGGACGGTGGGGAAGGGAAGGATTTGTATGAAACGTTATCATTAAGGCAACATATAATCACGGTTTACAAGTGTTTCCAGATGAACTCAATAGATGGTTATATGGTTTTTTGCACCAGTGGAATTTTGTCTTATATGGTCTACCATGAGCTCAGTAAAATGTCTAACATATAAGTCTATGGAGATTCTCAGTCATCCAGGCCATGGTTGTCCCAAAGGTGCTGTCAACATTCCAGAAAACCCCTCTGTTCTGTCCTCCCTCACCTCCGTCCGACTGATGGCTTAATTAGCCGGCACTATCAGCTCTGGCAGCAGAATAGCCAGCATCTGCCAAGAGCCTCCGTTATTTTCACGAGTCACCCAGAAACAAACAGATGAGTCACCCAGAAACAAACTTCAGCTCTTAATCAGAGGATTTGCCTGTTACAAAGAGACACAGCAGCTCTCACTGCCTTTTATATCCTGTGGGGTGTGGCTCCATGACTCAGCATTTCCTAGGCCTGCCCTACCCTTGCTTCTGTTGTTCCCTTCTCTCCTGCCCATGAAACCTAGGGTTCAACCAAGCCTGATTGCCATCAGCTGGGTCTGCAGGCATGGTCTGGGGGGAGGAAGAGTCAGGGGATGGAGGCCTCGTTATCTCTTCCACCTGGCCTGTTTCTGGCTCCTAGAGCTGAGCCAGGGAAACCAGTGCTCCCGAGGTAAGTCCTGACAGTCCTTCCCCCTCACTGTCCAAGTCACTTTCTGGCAGCAGGGCCGGCTCAGGGGGCACAGACACAACAGCCTTCTGCAGAAAAGACTCCTAAGCCAACATCTTTCAAAGTTCTTTTACTACCCTGGGTAAACTGGCACAGTTGGATGAAAACCGAAACTGGGGATTCCTGTTCGTCCCTCAGTAATACAAACCCCAAAATCTCCACCCTCATGACCCCTCTGCCGGTCACATGCTCCAATCCTCAACCGTCCCATGTCGAAGCATCACTCCAGCCACTCCTTCTCCAGATGCGAACCCAGCCTGACCTTGACCAGCAGAAAATGTTATTATGTCTAATCATCCCTTGCACTTCCACCCTCCTCCTCTCCTTTCCCACAGAGGAGAATGTGGCAGCGTGTGGAAGCCTTCGGCCTACTATGGCTTCCAAAGCTGACAGGTGCTTTGACTGAGAATCTCCATAGACTTTTAGCTGTGCACTTTGGGGTGATCATCCATTGAATGGTGCGGGACTATGAATGGATTTCCAGAAAAAAATGCAGACTAGAGGAACCATTTGTGCTTCAGTTTGAGAGATAGACAATACAGACTCATCCCCAACAGCAAAGGGAAACAGGGCAGAAAACATCCTGCATCCAAGAAGGCTCCACATCCATTTGTGCCACTCAGGTGACCCTGAGGAGACAGATAAGCCTCCAAGTGGCCTCAATGACCCTCTAAAAGGATGCAATTGAGCAGCTGTCTGCAAGGAGCATAAATCCTTCCATTCCCTACCATCCAGTCAGAGCTGAAGAAGCTTCTTGGATGAGAAGCGAAACGTCTTCAAAGAAAAAGCAAGGAAGTCCAGTTCTCTCCTGAAAAAAAAAGTAATTTTGGACCAGGATTGCTATTCTTCTTCTCCTTCTCTTTCCTTCTCCTCCTTTGGAATCTCCAGAGGAGGAGGAGGAGGAGGTGGAGGAGAATGGGGGGGAGGAAGCAGGAAGAAAGAGGAGGAGGAGGAGGAGGAGTAGAAGAAGAAGAAGAAGAAGAAGAAGAAGAAGAAGAAGAAGAAGAAGAAGAAGAAGAAGAAGAAGAAGAAGAAGAAGAAGAAGAACTACTACTACTTATCCATCCAGTCAGTCTTGACTCTTAGTATCTTTCCACATCTTGCACTACTTCTTTGAGTTGTTCTATGCTCTGGCTGGTTTCAGCTTTGATGGTGTCCATCCATTGTGTTCTTTAATGGTGTGGTTTCCTTCTACCACTAACTCTTCCAAACATAATCGCTTTCTCCAGTGAATTCCCCCACATGACATGGCCAGGATAACTGAGACACAGTTTGTGATTGATCTGTCCTCAGCCAGGTCTTTCAAGTCACCCAACAGTGCATCCCTTACTGCTGTAACAGAGTCTATCAATCTTGTTGCTGATCGACCTCTTCATCTTTTGCCTTCCACTTTTCTGAAAAGACATTAGGACCTATTCCGGAGAGTTGGGTCTTTGCATAAGGTGTCTGGAGTGTTTTGAGCCTGGCTAATTGTGTCTCAACTTGAAATTGGTTTCTGTAATGACCTTTTGGCTTGTTTCCTTGGGTATCCAAGGCAGCCTCAGGAGTCTTCTCCAAAGACCAAAGTTGAAAGGCATCAATGCTCTTCATACTTGTTCTTCCTGTTTCTTCAAATCCAAATTTTGATTCCAACCAAGGAAGGGAGGGAGGGAGGAAGGGAGGGAGGAAGGAAGGGAGGGAGGGAGGATAATATCTGGAGAAAGAAGGAAAAAAGGAAAAAAGGGAGGGAGAGGGAGAGAGGGAGGGGGAAAGGAAGGTAGGAAGGAAGGAAGGAAGGAAGGAAAGAAGGAAGGAAGGAAGGAAAGAAAGAAAGAAAACCTGGAGATGGAAGGAAGGAGGAAGGGAGGGAAGGAAGAATACCTGGAAAAGGAAGGAAGGAAAAAAGAAAGGAAGGAAGGAAAAAAGAGAAAGAAAGAAAGAAAGACAGACAGACAGAAAGGAAGGAAGGAAGGAAGGAAGGAAGGAAGGAAGAAAGAAAGAAAGAAAGAAAGAAAGAAAGAAAGAAAGAAAGAAAGAAAGAAACCATGGAGAAGGAAGGAAGGAAGGAGGAAAGGAAGGAACTCCACTCCCTTGTAGCACTGAAGATATTACCTAGTTGGGTAATGAAATGTTTGCAAGAAAGGAAGGAAGGAAAAAAAGAGAAAGAAAGAAAGAAAGAAAAGAAAGAATCTATGGAGAAGGAAGGAAGGAAGGAGGGAAGGAAGGAAGTCCACTCCCTTGTAGCACTGAAGATATTACCTAGTTGGGTAATGAAATGTTTGCAAGAAAACAACCAAGGTCAGAGAGAACCAAGGGCCCCACAGTCCTCCTCTCTTTCTCTTTCTCTTTCTCTTTCTCCTCCTCCTCCTCCTCTTCCTCCTCCTCCTCCTCCTCCTCTATCCTCCTCTTCCTCTTCCTCCTCTTCTCTGGAAACCCCACTTCCCTCTAGCACCAAGGATGTTACCTGGTCAGGTAATGAAACAACTTCAAGAAAACAACCCAGCTCATAGAACACCAAGGATCCTTCAGTTCAACCCTGAGCTACCAACTTTCTTTTCTATTGCGACTTTCCCTCCATCTTCTCCAAACCAAGTTGATTTCAGTGCGATTGACTTGCCCGGTCTCGATTTCTCTTACGCTGGAGCAAAGACACATCTCCACTTTTCTCATCCTTTGCCTAGAAGTTGATGATATGAGTTTTTTTCCACCTTTCCCCTTGCCTGGAAAATCAAATTCAAAAGCCAGAGTTTTTAATATCCCTAAGCCAAGTTCCTCCCCCATGTTTTCAGCTTTCTGATCAGGTGGCTTCTCCACTTACATCGAGGAGGAGGAGAATTTGGATGTGGGGGAGGGAGGGATTTGGAAGTCGCTTATAAAGGTCCCCCCACAGATGTGGGTCTCTTATTCTCATCGGGGTCACATAAACTTGAGGAAAGCTCTGCTTCTCCGAAATGGCTTGACCTACACCTGCCAAATTCATTTCGCTGATGTACCCTCAAGCAGAACTACCCGGCGTAAGGAATCCGTGATTACTAGGTCATCTAATTCTCTATGGAATATTTAGCTTTTGAAAAAAAAGCCATTAAGCTACCTGCTGAGACCATCATTATCTACCCAAGATGGGAAGAACTAATGTTAGAATTCGCCCTCGTGCCCAGGAGGTCTTGTCACTGGGACCTAATCATGTTAGGCTAGAAGGGTTCGGTGGCAACTTTAAAAAAAAAAAAAAGACTTCCCTTGTTAATGTTGAAGAGCTATCTGGGTTACGCTTTGCAAGTGAAATTCTTGCGTTTCGTCCTACTTGTTCAAATTTAAGGTTTGACAATCTGCAGCAGATAAATTAAACCTGAGCCTCCTTCCCCTTCTCAACCTCCCTGGTTTTTTGTTTTTCTTGTTCTTCTTTTCTTTCTTTCCATATTACTTCTCTGACTTCTGGTAATTACTGAATATGTTTTCTCCTCTGAGTCCCAAAGGTGCCTTTTTTTTTCAACAGGCAACTGGACTTTCTGGTTTTTCTTTGAAGACGTTTTGCTTCTCACCCAAGAAGCTTCTTCGGTTCTGACTGGATGGTGGGGAATGGAAGGATTGATGCTCCTTGCAGACAGCTGGTCATTTGCATCTTTTTAGAGGGTCGTTGAGGCCACTTGTAGGTTTATCTGTGTCCTCAGGGTCACCTGAGTGGTGCAAATGGTTCCTGTAGTTTTGTTGTGTCTGCGCCCCCAGAGCCCGCCCTCCTGCCAAAAAGTGACTTGGAGCCAGGCCTGCTGCCAGAAAGTGACTTGGACAGTGAGGGGGAAGGGTCGTCAGGACTTACCTCGGGAGCACCGGCTTCCCTGGCTCAGCTCCAGGAGCCATAAGCAGGCCAGGTGGAAGAGATAACGAGGCCTCCGTCCCTGACTCTTTCCCCCCCCAGGCCACACCTTCAGACCCAGCTGACAGCAATCAGGCTTGGTTGGACCCTAGGTTTCGTAGGCAGGAGAGGAGGGAACAACAGAAGCAGGGATGGGGCAGGCCTAGGAAGTGCTGAGTCATGGAGCCACACCCCACAGGATATAAAAGGCAGCGAGAGCTGCTGTGTTTCTTTGTAACAGGCAAATCCACTGATTGACTAGAGCTGAAGTTTGTGACTCACCAGCGTCGTGGAAGATAACAAGAGCTCTTGGCATACGCTGGCTCTTTTGCCGCCAGAGCTGATAGTGCTGGCTAATTAAGCCATCCTTCGGACGGAGGCGGAGGAGGACAGAACAAGTTTGCATTTTTTCCCCCCTCTGGAAATCTATTCCTACTCCCACACCATTCCAAGGGTGTCCATCCCAAATTGTACAGCGAAAAGTCTGTAGAGATTCTCAGTCATCCAGGTCATGGTTGTCCCAAAGCTGCTTTTTTTCAAGAGGCAACTGGACTTTCTACGGGTGGGGTTTGAAGACATTTTGCTTCTCATCCAAGAAGCTTCTTCAGCTCTGACAGGATGGTGGGAAATGGAAGGATTGATGCTCCTTGCAGACAGAGCTGGTCATTTGCATCCTTTTAGAGGGTCGTTGAAGCCACTTGGAGGTTTATCCGTGTCCTCAGGGTTACCTGAGAGGTGCAAATGGGTGTGGAGCATTTTTCTTCAATCTTTTCTCGAAAACTTCCCATTTTGGAGCACCCACAACTGTAGGAGGCAAATTATTCCATTGTTTAATAGGAAATTCCTCCTTATTCCAGGCTGGGCCTTCCTCGGAGGAGTTTTCACCTATTGCTTCTTGTCCTGCACTCAGTTGCTTTGGAGAATGAATCAAGGCCCTCCTCCCTGGGACAGCCCTGCGAGTATTGAAAGATGCTATCGAAGTCTATCCTGAGTCTTCTCTTTGTTAAGTTAAACATACCTAGTTTCCTCAACCATTCATTCTATGCTTTAGCCTCCAGACCCCTGATAATCATTGTTGCTCTTCTCTGCACTCTTTCTAGGGTCTCAGCATCTTCTTCTTTTTTATTGTGAGGACTGGAGGAAGCATTCCAAATGTCGTGACACCAATGTGATATAGAATAGACTCTTAGAATCACTAAGAGTCAAGACTGAACGGATGGATAACTATTACTACTTCTTCTTCTTCTTCTTCTTCTTCTTCTTCTTCTTCTTCTTCTTCTTCTTCTTCTTCTTCTTCTTCTTCTTCTTCTTCTTCTTCTTCTTCTTCCCCTCCTCCTCCTCCTCCTCCTCCTCCTCCTCCTCCTCCTCCTCCTCTTCCTCTTCCTCTTCTTTCTCCTCCTTCTTCTCCTTCTTCTTTTCCTCCTCCTCCTCCTCCTCTTCCTCCTCCTCCTCCTCTTCTTCTTCTTCCTCCTCCTTCTTCTCCTTCTTCTTTTCCTCCTCCTCCTCCTCCTCCTTCTTCTCCTTCTTCTTTTCCTCCTCCTCCTCCTCCTCTCTCCCTCTCTTCTCTAGGATCTTGGTATGTTTAGTCTACAGAGAGTGCTAAAGGCTACAGAAAAAGACCTAGCAGTGTTCAAATATGATATGAAGCTTGTCACACAGACAAATAAGTGAACTTTACTTTTGCGGGCAAAAGCAGAACTAGTAGGTTAAAACTACAAGAAAGGAAGTTCAGGATAGATGTCAGGGACACATTCCCGATGGCACAAGGTGTCAGCTAGCACAACAGGCTATTTCCTGAAGCTGTGACTTCTCCTGAGCTGAAGAAAGAGAACAGAAGTCAGGTGGATTACTTGCATTAATCCTGTACTAAGCAAGCATTCAGATGAAGCTGTTTGAAAGGAGATTGAGAACAAACCAAATAATAGTAATAATAATAAAAAAAAAATTACCTTAGCAACTTTAAGGCACAATCAATTCAATTTTTTAAAGCAAAACTTTCTGGGGAAATACATGCTATTGTGGCCTGCTGGTGGCCAGCAGAGTTGGCAGCAGAGTCGGACAGTGAGGAGGTTGGGGAGGAACTTGGGCCAGTCCTGGGGGCTGGGGAAAACTCAGATGAGGGCCCTGCATCGGAGGCAGAGAGGGGGCCAAGGCCATCTGATAGTTATGTGCAGCCTCCGGACTCTGACAGCAGCGAGGCAGAAGAACAACATGAGCCTGTCCCCAGTGTGCGCATGCGCAGAGCTGCCAGGAGACAGGAACAATTAAGAAAACAGAGTCGACTTGGGAGTAAGGCTTGGAGATGATTGGCCCCTCCCATAAGACACAAAAGAGACACAAACGGGACGTGAGCTTTTGCAGGAAGCAATTAGTTCAACTGGTCAGAAAAAGCTGTGGAAAAATTCTGTTTGTGCTAAGTTTGGCCTTGCCTTGCGTGTGGCAATTAGTTCTCTGGCAGCATTCCAAGGGAGATTAGGTGGGTGTTTGTAAACACTCCCCTTAAAGACTGTTCGGGAAGCCTTTCAGACTGGGAATGACAATAATTCACAGCCATATGAATTCAAAAGGTTTGCCAGGACTAAGTTTGTGCTGTATATTTTCTCAGGAAGCCTAGGTCACGAATGCATGAACTGTGCACGGACCAAGAGGGAGTAATAAATCTTAGCATAAAGAAAAGACAAATAAACAAGGGATCTCAGAACATCAGCAGCCATTCCATTCTGCAGGTGAAGGCTGCCATCTCATTCTGAGCCCACCACTTACAATTAATCCCTCTTACCACGGAAGGTGATTCTGAAAGGTTGTCACTCTTCCCATCTTGTCACCCTGATTCTCCAAAGCACAGCCTCAAAATGAACATTGGATCCCTAATCAAGACAGACTAAGGCCTGCAAGTATTATAGCCATACAATGTCACACTATATCCAGAAAAATAGCCGCTCGTAGAACTTGGGTCTTCACGGGAAGATGTTCTACATCTGCCCTTGGTGATTAAACATTGCAGATACGGAGTTTGGGGAGGTTGGCAATTCAGGTGAAATATAGAAGTATTTTTTTTTTATCAATGCCAACAAGAATGGGGGTCATTTGAAATTCGGTGTTCTCTAGCACGCTTCTCTTCCTTCAAAGCAGTCTGAATTGACGTTTAAATGGCTTAAGTGTTTAGTCTCAGGAGTTTGTCATATATTTTTTTCGCGCCTCAATTTTTCCCCTTCATTTCAAAAGTAATTTGGGAGAATAAGCCTTGGATGGAAGCAGAGGAATAGAATCAGAGTGTTGGAAGAGAACTTGGAGGTCTTCTAGTCCACCCCAGCCCCCACCCTACCCTGCCCAAGACAAGCATTATTATACCATCTTGGACAAATGGATAGCCAATCTCTTCTTAAAATCGCCAGTGATGGAGTACCTACAACTCTGGGAGACAAACTGTTCCACTCAAAGGTGCTTTTTTTGAAAGGCAACTGAACTGTTTTTTATTGAAGAAGGAGAAGGAGAAGGAGAAGGAGAAGGAGAAGGAGAAGGAGAAGGAGAAGGAGAAGGAGAAGGAGAAGGAGAAGGAGAAGGATGGGTCAAAGAGAAGGAAGGGCCAGACAAGGAGGAGGAAGGAGGAAGGAGAAAGGAGGAAAGAGGAGGAGGAGCAGGAGCAGGAGGAACAGGAGGAGGAGCAGGAGGAGGGGGAGAAGGAGAAGAAGATGATGTTTCATTTTTCAGACAAGAAGCTTGATTAGTTGTAATAAAAAGAAGCAACAGAAAGGAAGAACTGTTGAAAAAAACAGGAGAAGGATGGGAGGGAGAAGAGGAGGAGGAGGAAGGGGTGAGGAGGAGGAGAAGGAAGGTTGGGAGGAGGACAACAAGAAGAAGAAGAAGTTTGACTTCTCAGACAAAAAGCTTCATTCCTTGCAATAAAAAGAAGAAGCAGAACGGAGGAAAAGGAGAAAAGATAAGAAAAGGATGGGAGGGAGGGGGAGAAGACAGAGGAGGATGGGAGGAAGAGGAGGAGGAGGAGGAGGAGAAGGAAGGGGAGGAGGAGGACAACAACAACAGATAGAAAAGAAAAAGAAAAGATAGGAGAAGGATGGGAGGGAGGGGAAGACAGAGGAGGATGGGAGGAAGAGGAGGAGGAGGAGGAAGGGGAAGGAAGGGGAAGAAGAGGAGGAGGAGGATGGGGAAGGAAGGAGGAAGAGGAGGAGGAGGATAGGGGAATGAAGGGGAGGAAGAGGAGGAGGAGGAAGAGGATGAGAGGGAAGGAAGGGGAGGAAGAGGAGGAGGAGGAGGAGGAGGAAAAAGGACCGTGGGATTCTTAGTGTTCTCTGAGCTTGGTAGTTTTCTTGCAGATATTGAGACGATTATTGGCAATGGGGGTGGAGGGGGGGGCACAGCAGTCTCGCCTGGGTCAGGGAAAAGATCTGAGCGAACTCAGATTGTTTGCTCACCGTCCTTCCACAGGGAGGGAGAGCCATCGACTTAATAAGGCTTGACAAGACTCGGTTTGGCAGGTAAGGTCCAAGATATCTGACTAGCATTACAGACACTGTGGGTACCAGGGGTGGGATTGGGGGGGGGGAGAGGGGAGTTGTGTTGTTGCCATGGGAACCCAGCAAAAGGTGTCTGCTTAGAAGACTGGAGATCTTGTTGAAGACAAACCTGCCACGGCTACAGCCGTTAGCAACAGGAGGTGAATCTTCCCCCTCTTGCTCTCCTCGGTTGGGATTGGAGGAGTTTCCTACAGTTCGTTTGAACACCTTGAAGAAGTTTTCAGGAGACTATTTGCCAAGAAAGAGACGGGGCCCAACTCGGCTGCTGATAGGGTGAAAAGTGTTCAGAAGGGGTTCTTTCTCTTCTTCTTTCTCTTCCTTCTTCCTCCTTCTTTGCTCCTTCTCTTCCTCCTTTCTTCTTCCTCCCCTTTTCTTCTCCTTCCTCCTCCTCCTCCTTCTTGCCTCCTCCTCCTCCTTTCTTCTTCCTCTTTCTCCTCCTCTTGCTCTTCCCCCTCTCCTTCTCCTTCCTTCCTTTTCCTCCTCCTTTCTTTTTCCTTCTCATCCTCCTTCCTTCTCTTTCTCTTTCTCCTTCCTTTTCTTCCACCTCCTCCTTCTTTCTTCTTCCTCCTCCTCCTCTTTCTTCCCTCCTCCTCCTTTCTTCTTCCTTCTTCCTCCTCCTCCTTTCCTCCTTTCCTCATTCTTTTCTTCTTCCTCTTCCTCTTTCTCCTCCTCTTCTTCTTCCTCTTCTTCCTCCTCCTCCTTCCTTCTCCTTTCTTTTCCTTCTTCTTCCTTTCTTTTCCTTCTCATCCCCTTCTTCTTCTTCCTCCTCCTTCTTTCCTCCTTCTCCTTTCTCTTTTTCCTCCTCTTTCTCTTCCCCTCTCCTCCTCCTTCCTTCTTTCCTCCTCCTCCTCCCCCCTTCTTCCTCTTCTTTCTTCCCTCCTCCTCCTTTCTTCTTCGTTCTTCCTCCTCCTCCTTTCTTTTACCTTCTTCTTCTTCTTCCTCCTTTCTTTTTCCTTCTCATCTTCCTTCCTTCTTCCCACTCCTCCTTCTTTCCTCCTTCTCCTTTCTTCTTCCTCTTTCTCCTCATATTTCTTTTCCTCCCTTCTCCTCTTCTTTCTTCTTCCTTCTCCTTTCTTTTCCTGCTCATCGTCCTTCCTTCTCCTCTCTTTCTCCTTCATTTTCTTCCACCTTCTTTCTTCTTCCTTCCTCCTCCTCTTCCTCTCTCCTCCTTCTTTCTTCTTCTTCTTCCTCCTCCTTTCCTCCTTTCTTCTTCCTCCGTCTTCCTTCCTCCTCCTCCTCCTCCTCCTTTCTTCTTCCTTCTTCTTCTTCCTCCTCCTCCTTTCCTCCTCCTCCTTTCTTCTTCTTCTTTTTCCTCCTCTTTCTCTTCCTCCCTTCTCCTCCTCCTCCTTCTTCCCCCTCCCCCTCCTCCTCCTCATCTGCTTTCTCTCTCCTCCTTTTAATTTAGCAGATTATATTATGATTCTATACCGTTTGTTTAAATTCCAATCTAATTGTGTTGTGGAAAGCCAAAAGAGTAAAATTATTACTTTGGTAACCATCAGTGGTGGGATTCAAATAATTTAACAACCGGTTCTCTGCCCTAACGATTTCTTCCAACAACCAGTTCGCCAAACTGCTCAGAAAGTTAACAACCGGTTCTCCCGAAGTGGTGCGAACTGGCTGAATCCCACCACTGGTAACCATGATGGTGAAGAAAATGATTTATTTATTTTTTTACAAAAAAAAAATGTTGTAAAAAAACATTCAAGGTTGTCGAGATTCAACATTGTCCCCATCTTTCCCATCTGCTTTAATTTGGCCTTATCGGCTGTTGAATGATAAACAGAGTCTTTTCACATGCACTTGTTAATTTCATTCATATTTTTGGCAGTTCTTGAAAAAGGCTTCAGAGCACTTAACTAGACTAAATTGTACGTTTCCATTCAGGCCCAAAAACCATTACAGCAACATCTTTATATGAAATTTGGAGGCCAGAACTGTCAGGTTAAAGGGAGACTGATGGCTTAATGGATTTCCCAGTCTCCCCTCCAAATATCTCTCCATTTATGTTCCAAAAATATTCCTTAAAATGTGTATTTATTTATTCCTTAGTCTTTCTAAAAGCTGCTTCGAGGAAATCTGCAAGGCTCTCTAATCGTTTACTCTGCTTTGTGCTTTTATTATAAGTTCCAATTCAAGAAGCAGAATATTAACCTCTTTTATTATGAATCATGCCATGTTTTTTTTCTCTTCTCCCTCCCATTTATTGGTTGAAATAGAAAGTAGAAGAAGATGTGTAAGAAATATTTTAGAAAACATATTCTGGGGATCACCAACTCAGTCTTAGAGATTAGAAACTAAAAAGAAACTTTTCATCTTTCCTTCTTTCCTTCTTTCCTACTTTCCTTCTTTCCTTCCTTCCTTCCCTCCCTCATTCCATCCTTCCTCTGTCACTCGCTTGCTCCCTCCCTCCCATTTCCTTCCTTCCTTTTTTCCTTCTTCCCACCTACCTCTCTCCTGTCCACTTTTCTTTCTTCTCTCCTTCCTTCCTTCCTTCCTTCCTTCCTTCCTTCCTTCCTTCCTTTTTTCTACCTTCCCATTCTCCCTCCTCCCCCTCCCCCTTCTTATCCTTCCTTCCTTCCCTCCCTCATTCCGTCCTTCCTCTGTCGCTCGCTTGCTCCCTCCCTCCCATTTCCTTCCTTCCTTTTTTCCTTCTTCCCACCCTACCTCTCTCCTGACCACTTTTCTTTCTTTTCTCCTTCCTTCCTTCCTTCCTTCCTTCCTTTCTTTCCTTCTTTCCACCTTCCCTCCCCTCCTCCTTCTTTTCCTTCCTTCCTTCCTTCCTTGCTTGCTTTTTTCCTTCTTCCCACTCTCCCTCCTCCTCCTCCCCCTTCTTATCCTCCCTTCCTTCCTTCCACCCACCCACCCACCTACCCACTCATCCATCCTCCCAATCTCTTCAAAACCTCCAGTGAAGGAGCACTCACAACTTCTGGAAGCAAACCATTCCACTGATTAATTGTTCTCACTGTCTGGAAACGTCTCCTTAGTTATAAGTTCTCTCATTCATCATCTTCCACTCATCACTTCCTATCCTACCCTCAGAGCCTTTGGAGAATAAGTCAACCCCTTCTTTTCTTCAACAGCCCCTCAAATATTGGAAGACTGCTATCATGTCACCCCTTCTCTTTCTCTTAGTTCCTGCAACCGTTCATTATATCCCCTTTGTAGCTCTTCTTGGCTTTCTTTTTATAGTCTCACCTAGTCTTAACATCTCAAATGAACTGAATGCAAAATAAAGCAGTACTATCTCTTCATGAGGACGCGGTGGCTTAATGGGTAAGACGCTGAGCTTGTGGATCGAAAGGTCGTCAGTTCAACGGTTCGAATCCCTAGCACTGCATAATGGATTGAGTTCCGGTTACTTGTCCAGCTTCTGCCAACTTAGCAGTTCGAAATCACGTAAAAAATGCAAGTAGAAAAAATAGGGACCGCCTTTGGTGGAAAGGTAACAGCGTTCCGTGCATCTTTGGCATTGAGTGATGTCGGCCACATGACCATGGAGACGTCTTTGGACAGTGCTGGCTCTTCGGCTTTGAAAAGGAGATGAGCACCGTTCCCTAGAGTCAGGAACGACTAGCATATATGTGCGAGGGGAACCTTTACTTTACCTTTATCTCTTCATGCGACCTTGATACTATCCCTCTGTTGATCAAGCTGGTATCTGGGGGCTCCACCGCCTTTTTTTTTTTTGGCAGCAGCAGTAAATTGGTGTCTCATATTTAAGTGTTTGTCCACTACTCCTCCCAGATCCTCCTCACAGTTACTTCTCTTCATCCATATATGCAACACGACTTTCATTATTTAGCTTCCCTTACTCTATCTGGACACAGCTGCATGTGGAGTCAAAATGGAAGTAACCTAGAAACAGTCATCCATAAATATTACAACACAAAGACTTTAGGCACACATACACATAAACTAAGCATAGAGAGATACACACAAATTTAGATTCTGTCCTCCAAAACCTGCGTAGGACCTCACGTACCGTCTATCTCTGTAAGTTTGCAATTATTTATCACTATCTGGGTTCTCTTTTTTTTTCTTTAGGATCTGGGTATAGTGTTTAATCCATGTTTGTGGATGCCTGTGTATGTCTATCTTAAGTCTTTGTGCTTTGTGTATATTTTCTATGTTAGAATAGTTGACATGCAAACAGAGGCAAAATAGCACAATCATGCCAGCCGAAGCTATTTGCAGAACAAGCAATTAGAGAAGGCAATTAGGTGAAACTCAAGATCTCAGCCTACAGGAGCTTGCAGAAAATCTTGTGTATTGTTATTTGTAAGTACAGAAGTGCTTCTGTGAAAGAAAAGCAGACAATGCCACAAACCTACAAACCCTTCGTGAAGATAATTGTCCTGAGCTGATTTCAAAAGCCAGAAGATTTGATATTAAGTTCGTAATGACTGTGGATTGTAAGTTTTATATACAGAGCAGATGTTAAGTTCATCCAAATTTGTAGAGATTCCATCAAGGGTATCTTGATTAACCGGTTGAGGTAAATGTACTCGCCGTTTTGCGTCCACACATCACTTTTTAGCCAACTTTGATTTGGAATGCAGATTTAATCAGAGAATCTCTCTTGTTCCTAAATCCATTATAACTAAGAGGACCAGCAAAGTCCTTTTCAGGTGTAATTGATGATGTAATTGATTACTTAATCTTGGCTACTGCATTGCACTCTACATGGGGATGCCCTGGGAAAGTATACCGAAGCTTTGATTGATTCAAGATGAGACAACCTGCGTGGTTCTGTGCAAATCTAGATTTGCACACGTGTTCACCTTTCTTGAGGGAGTTGCACTGGTTGCCAATTTGCTTATGGGTGCGATTCAAGGTGTTGGTTGACACCTTCCAAGCCTTAGGTGGTTTGGAACCAGGTTATTTGATTATACTGTCTTTTCCCCAGTTACATCTACCCAGCAGAATAAGGAGGCAGAGTGTTCTGTCCCCCTCGCCTCAGTCCAAGCGATGACTTAATTAGCCGGCAATTATCAGCTTCTGGCAGCAAACTAGTGAGCGTATGCCAAGTGTCTCTGTTATCTCTCTTGATGCCGATGAGTCAACCAGGAACAAACAGTACTTCAGCTCTAGTTAAGCAGTTGATTTGCTTGCCACGAAGTGATATAGCAGCCCTTGCTGCCTTTATATCCTGTGGGGTGTGGCTCCATGACTCAGCACTTCCTAGGCCTGCCCCACCTCTGCTTCTGTTGTTCCTGCCTCTCCTGCCTACGAAACCTAGGGTCCAGCCAGGCCTGATTGCCATCAGCCGGGTCTAGAGGTGTGGCCTGGGTGGGGGAAAGAGTCAGGGGACAGAGGCCTCATTATCTTCTCCACCTGGCCTGTGAGCTGAGCCAGGGAAGCCGGTGCTCCCGAGGTAAGTCCTGATGGCCCTTCCCCCTCACTTTCCAAGTCACTTTCTGGCAGGGGGCCCAGCTCGGGAGGTGCAGACACAACACAGAGGATGCTATTTGTCTGCTCTCTTACAGAGGTCCATCTAGTAGGGCCAAGAAGAAGGGCCTTTTCCATGGTGACTCCCTCCCTGTGGAATATCATCCCCGTGGAGATAAGATTGGCCCCCATCTTGATTTCTTTCAAAAGGTCCCCAAAACATGCATCCTTGTTTGGTTTGGTGGCTGCAGTGCCTCAGATAGAAAGTCCCTACAGAGAGTGGTAAGGACAGCAGAGAAGATTATAGGAAGCTCGCTTCCCAATATTCAGGATATTGCTTATAAGGGCTATGTGCTTAGTGCTCAAAGCATTGTTAAAGACCCTACACACCCTCTTTACAGTCTGTTTCTTTGCTCCCCTCTGAGAGGAGGTTTCGAAATATTTCTAGCAGGACTACCAGATCCCCTAGGCCAGGGGTCTGCAAACCTGACTCTGTGGTTTCTTCCCAAAATCCCCAAAGCTTCAACCAAAAACTGTCTACTATTGACCTCACCCCATTCCTAAGAGGTCTATAAGGGGCATGCATAAGAGCACAAGCATGCCTACCGTTCCTGTCCTATTGTTTCCTTTCGTTATATCCAATTAATATAGTTATTACATACTCATACTCATATATGCACGCCCCTTACAGACTTCTTAGGAATGGGGTGAGGTCAATGGTAGATAGTTTTTGGTTAAAGCTTTGGGGATTTTGGGAAGAGACCACAGAGTCAGATATGTATTCCAAGCATTAACAACTCTGTCACTGAAGTCATATTTTCTGCAATCAAGATTGGAGCAGTTAACTTTAAGCTTAAATCTATTGTGTGCTCTTGTATTGTTGCAATTGAAGCTGAAGTAGTCTTCGACAGGAAGGACATTGTAATAGATGATTCTATGAGTTAAACTCAGGTCATGTCGAAGGCGGCGGAGTTCTAAATTTTCTAAACCCAGAATTTCAAGTCTGGTGGCATAAGGTATTTTGTTGTATTCAGAGGAGTGGAGAACTTTTCTTGTAAAATATTTCTGGACACGTTCAATTGTATTGATGTCAGAAATATATGCTTATATATTGTATAGTTATTTCATGCTTATGCTTATATATACTGTGTAACTAACTAATTAACTAACTAACTAACTAACTAACTAACTAACTAACTAAATACTTGGCTCCTTTAAGACTTGTAAACTTCAACTCCCGGAGTTCGTCAGCCAGCTTTGGGAGTTGAAGTCCACAAGTCTTAAAGGAGCCAAGTTTGCAGACCCCTGCCGTAGGCCATCCATCTAGTAAACTCGCAAGATTCGTTTTTCGCGCCATGTACATCCGAACTAGACTGTGTTGTTTCTCTGTGTCATATAATATACGCAGGTGTATGCATATTCATTTATTTATTTAGTCGTGTTTATGTAGTGTGTATTGGAGGTGGTGACCCTTTGAGAGTTGTATGCAATGAATTCATTTTAATGTATGCTGATTAGTGTACATTCAAAGTGACTATAACATTATTCTATACTACTATACTCCATGGTTTGACCAATGGGCCTGGGGATCCCAGGGTGATACGGAGCCCATGCAGTGATTGATTTGATTGTGGTCACCAGGGGATGAGGGTTTTATTGCCTTTTTATTGGGGGTTTATCTGTGTGAGCCACATGGAGTCAGCAAGAGCGAGTTGGGCAGCCATATAAATTTTCTCAATAAATAAATAATAACACTATTAGGCATTTCCATTTCCAACTCGTAGGACACATCCACAGAAACTGAGGCAGCTGCTCTTAATCTTAGAAGCAACAAAGATGATTAGGGGACTGGAGGCTAAAACATATGAAGAACAATTGCAGGAATTGGGTATGTCTAGTTTAAAGAAAAGAAGGACTAGGGGAGACATGATAGCAGTCTTCCAATATCTCAGGGGCTGCCACAAAGAAGAGGGAGTCAAACTATTATCCAAGGCACCTGAGGGTAGAACAAGAAGCAATGGGTGGAAACTAATCAAGGAGAGATGAAACTTAGAACTAAGGAGAAATTTCATGACACTGAGAACAATTAGTCAGTGGAACAACTTGCCTCCAGGAGTTGTGAATTCTATTCTATTCTATTCTATTCTATTCTATTCTATTCTATTCTATTCTATTCTATTCTATTCTATTTTCCATTCCATTCCATTCCATGTTTTGTTTTCTATTCTATTCTATTCTATTCTATTCTATTCTATTCTATTCTATTCTATTCTATTCTATTCTATTCTATTCTATTCTATTCTATTCTATATTTTCCATTCCATTCCATGTTTTGTTTGTATTCTATTCTGTTCTGTTCTGTTCTGTTCTGTTCTGTTCTGTTCTGTTCCGTTCCGTTTTGTTCCATTCCATTCCATTCCATTCCATTCCATTCCATTCCATTCCATTTTTCTTTTTATATATATATATATATATATTGACGGGCCGGTTTAGCTCTGCCTGGTAAGGCCTGTTATTAAGAACACAAAGCCTGCAATTACTGCAGGTTCGAGCCCGGCCCAAGGTTGACTCAGCCTTCCATCCTTTATAAGGTAGGTAAAATGAGGACCCAGATTGTTGGGGGGGCAATAAGTTGACTTTGTAAATATATACAAATAGAATGAGACTATTGCCCTATACATTGTAAGCCGCCCTGAGTCTTCGGAGAAGGGCGGGGTATAAATGTAAACAAAAAAAATATATATATATATATAAAATGTTTGTTTATTTCCATTTTCCAACATCATATTTATGTACAAACTGTTATCCATCATTTATTCTGTTCTGTTCCATTCCATTCCATTAAATCTGAACGGACTAGAGGACTTCAAGATAAACAAAGTTATACACAGACTGATTTTTCAAAGAAAAGGGGAAGGAGGAGGAGGAGGGGGAGAACAACCCAGTGCAGACATAGTCTGACAGTAAAATCAGTTGCCTGGAGAGGTGATAGACTCTCCATCGTTGCATATGTTGAAACAGAGGCTACATTGCCATCTGTCCGGGATGCTTCAAATTAGATTTTTTTTTTTTGCACTGATCCAGAAGCTTTTCTCCGAGGTCTTAGCACCCGTTTTCCCAGCTATAAGATTCTATGATCTGCCTGAACTAATCTTTACCAGTATGACGTTTGAAAGACGTTTGAGACCTTCAAGCCGAGGGCAGCTAATTCCATTTTTTTCATCCTGGATGGACGGCTGTCTTTTGAAGACCATTTGACCATTTGACGGCCGTCTCCAGGAGAGCTTTTTACCAGGTTCGCCTGGTTCGCCAGTTGTGCCCCTTTCTAGACCGGGATGCCCTATGCACGATCACTCATGCTCTCGTGACATCTCGTCTGGATTACTGCAATGCTCTCTACATGGGGCTCCCCTTGAAGAGCACCCGGAGGCTCCAGTTGGTCCAGAATGCGGCTGCGTGGGTGATAGAGGGAGCCCCTCGTGGCTCCCATGTGACACCTATCCTGCGCAGACTGCACTGGCTACCTGTGGTCTTTTGGCGCTTCAAGGTTTTGGTAACTATCTTCAAAGCGCTCCATGGCATAGGGCCGGGTTATTTACGAGACCGTCTGCTGCCACCGATTGCCTCCCACCGACCCGTGTGCTCTCACAGGGAAGGACTCCTCAGGGTGCCATCAGCCAGGCAGTGCCGGCTGGCGACACCCAGGGTAAGGGCCTTTTCTGTGGGGGCTCCCACCCTCTGGAACGAACTTCCCCCAGGACTTCGCCAACTTCCTGACCTTCGAACCTTTCGCCGCGAGCTTAAGACACATCTATTTATTTGCGCAGGACTGGACTAGAAATTCAAATTTCAAATTTGGTTTTAACGGGGTTTTATTATCTTATTGTAATTTTAATATTCGGCCTTATTTAATAAGTTTTTTAATTGGTGTTTTATTTTGTATTTATATGTATGTTTTTATTAGGCTGTAAACCGCCCTGAGTCCCTTGGGAGATAGGGCGGTATAAAAATGCGATTAAATAAATAAATAAATAAATAATAAATAAATAAATCCAAGGTGGGCCAGCCAATTAAAACATAACCCAAATGGTAGGTAATTCCTTGAGTTATGGTTATCAGGGGTGGGCTTCAAAATTTTTTAGCAAGGAGTTCTCTGACCAGTTGTTGGGTGGCGTGGCCATGGTGGGTGTGGCCTAGACAGCCTCCTGCAGGGGGGATTGCTCTCCCCGGGCTCTGGAGGCTTTTCTTGAGCCTCCAGGAGGGTGAAAATGGCCACCCCAGGCTCTGGAGACCCTCTGGAGTCCGGAAACAGGCCCATTTCCAGCCTTCCCAAACTTCTGGTAGGCCCGTTTTTCACCGTCCCCGAGCCTCCCTGCACTTACCTGCAGCCAAAACAGGCCATGTGGGGACTCTTGGGAGGGGAGGGGAGGGGTAGGCGGGGCCAGCCAGGAGTAGGATTTGGGGGTTCTCCAAACTTCACAGAATCTTAGCTAGAGGTTCTCCTGAACCCCTGTGAACCCCCAGCAGCCCACCCTTGGCTGCAATCGAGCCCAAAGTCAATGTTGCTAAAGTGAAACATTTGTTGAGTGAGTTTGCCCCATGTTATTACTTTTCTTGGCACCGTTATGACATAATAACAGAGTTGGAAGGGACCTTGGAGGTCTTCTAGTCCAACTCCCTGCCCAGGCAGGAAACTCTACACCATTTCAGACAAATGGCTATCCAACATTTTCTTAAAAATTTCCAGTGTTGGAACATTCACAACTTCTGCAGGCAAGTTGTTCCACTTATTGATTGTTCTAACTGTCAGGAAATTTCTCCTTAGTTCTAAATTGCTTCTCTCCTTGATTAGTTTCCACCCATTGCTTCTTGTCCTGCCCTCAGGTGCTTTGGAGAACAGCCCGACTCCCTCTTCTTTGTGGCAGCCCCTGAGATATTGGAACACTGCTATCATGTCTCCCCTAGTCCTTCTTTTTGTTAAACTAGACATGCCCAGTTCCTGCAACTGTTCATCATATGTTTTAGCCTCCAGTCCCCTAATCATCTTTGTTGCTCTTCTCTGCACTCTTTCTAGAGTCTCAGCATCTTTTTTATATCGTGGCGACCAAAACTGGATGCAGTATTCCAAGTGTGGCCTTACCAAGGCATTATAAAGTGGCACTAACACTTCACGTGATCTTGATTCTATCCCTCTGTTTATGCAGCCCAGAACTGTGTTGGCTTTTTTGGCAGCTGCTGCACACTGCTGGCTCATATCTAAATGGTTATCCACTAGGACTCCAAGTTCCCTCTCACAGGTACTACTATTGAGCAAGGTACCACATATATGGTTGTTAAGAGAGGGCTACCTGTAAAATGCAACAGAAGCATCTGGTTTTCTAAACTCTTAGCTTGCGAAGTCAAAAAAAAATAAATAAAAATCATGTCACAATGGCAACCAACTATTCCAAAACCAGACTGCCTTTGAAACGCCTGGTGTGTTGCTTTTCCGTCTCGCTCTCATTTTGTTTTGTTTTTAAAACAAATTTTGTCTTAATTGCCTTCAACAATAGCTTTAAAGGGTTGTTATTTTTATTATAATGGCTTTATTTAAGCCTGGTTTTAATGCCGTACTATAAACCATTCTGGGTTCTTCCGGAAAGGAGATTGTAGTAAGACATAACGGGGTAAAAAAAAAAAAAAAAGTAATAGCAGCCACAGCTCATTTGCAAAGTAGACATCTAAAAATTTGTATTTAAAATCTAAGCAGTAAAACTGGGCATTTTGCCTGGTTCTACGGTGGCACAGTTATATCCTTCGCTTCTAATAAATATTAGTGTTCTGACCCAGCTCTCCAAACACGACAAACCCTCTGAAATTAACTCAAAGATACCTTTATTAGGAGCGGCAGCAGTCCCAGCAAAAGGTTTCTCTCTCACCGTAGGTGAATAGGTCCGATTGGCTGGAAGATGAATATCTGTCTGCCACATCTATTCATCTCAGACTCCTGCCTTTTATTCCCAGAGATAGGGTGGGGCTTCGCTTGCAGCGGTGGCTCTTCTGTTCCAAGGACCGGCCCATAGGTTTCCACTGCTCTCCTCTCCTCTGCCTTCTGTGCATCCGCGCATCTGGCACTGGACCCAGCTGTTCCTCCTCTTCCTCATCAGCCACCTCTAGACCTGGGGACTGTTGACTCTCCATCTGAGGGCTGACAGATGGATCAGACTCCACCTCTGTCTCTCTTTCTTTCTCTCTCTCTCTGTCTCTGTCTCTCTCTCTCTCTCTCTGTCTCTCTCTCTCTGCCAGCTCCATTCCCTCTTCCCCTTCAGAGCTCTCAGATTGCTCTGATGTTGACCTTGAATCCCACACCTCATCCTCATCCTCTGATTTGGCTTTCGGAGGGGCCAGCGGCTGACAGGCCACAACAATTATATTCTTGGGAATCTGATGCCAAAAATAGAATAAAATTACTTAGAGAAAGACAGACAACCAACAAGAATGCCTTATCGTAGTGTGGGTTGGAAGAAAAGATTACGCTCTACCATTTTAATATCGGACTGATGTACTGTCATATTAGATGGACAAGTATTATTTATGGGTTATTTACAGGACCGCCTACTGCCACCGATCGCCTCCCACCGACCCGTACGCTCTCACAGAGAGGGACTCCTTAGGGTGCCGTCCGCCAGGCAGTGCTGACTGGCGACACCCAGAGGAAGGGCTTTCTCTGTGGGGGCTTCCACCCTCTGGAACGAGCTTCCCCCAGGGCTTCGTCAACTTCCTGACCTCCAAACCTTCCGCCGCGAGCTTAAGACACATCTATTTATTTGCGCAGGGCTAGCCTAGGGTTTTAGTTTTTAAATTTAGTTTTTAATGGGGTTTTATATTATTTTATTCTAGTGATATTTTTAATTTGGCCTAATTAATAAGTTTTTTAATTGTTGTTTTTACTTGTATTATTTGCATGTTTTTATCTGGCTGTGAACCGCCCTGAGTCCTTTGGGAGATAGAGCGGTATAAAAATTTGAATAAATAAATAAATAATAAAATAAATAAGTAGATTGGATGACTCCATCAAGAAAAAAAAGCCGTATTATCATTACTGTTATTATTATTATTTCTACCGATTTCAAATAATGTGGTGTAGGGTTTCCTGCCTAGGCAGGGGGTTAGACTAGAAGACCTCCAAGGTCCCTTCCAACTCTGTTATTCTATTCTAATATTTATCTTGAGTGCATTTACTTCTTGAGCAAAGCTGTCACTGAAACATTTGCTAAAATTCTTTATCGTAATGAGAAAGTGAGTTAGAAGTCATCCACTCGCCTTCCTAGGGAAGGATAACATGTTAAATTATATTTCCACCGTTCACTGGTGAGATGCTGGGACATGTGTCAAAAGGTTTCAGAGTACAATGACCAAAACCTGATGACCTTCCTTCTTATACAAACTCTAATTGTTTAGACATTTGTACCTAGTGCTGTTATTGTAGTTGTAATGAAGCTTCAAGTCTTGGGTAAAGTCTTTGAAGGTGTATCTGCTCATCGGAAGCCTTTGTCCGAGGGTTGAAGTTCACCAGAACATCAGAGATAATTAGATTGGGTTAGGGAGGTCACTGCCCTGGACAGACATAATTGCAATGTTGGGAGAAGATGGAAAAGACAGAATAACAGAACAGAATAACAGAGTTGGAAGGGACCTTGGAGGTCTTCTAGTCAAATCCCCTGCTCAAGCAGGAGACCCTATCCCACATCAGAGAAATGGATGTCCACTCTCTACTTGTGATGGAGCACCCACAACTTCTGAAGGCAAGACATTCCATTGATTGATTATTCTGACTATAAGGACATTTCTCCTTAGTTTTCTCCTTGATTAGTTTCCATCCATTGCTTCTTCTTTTTTTTTTTAAAAAAGTTTTATTCCACAATTAAACAATTCTTATTCAACTCTTGTGCATGACTGTGACCATATTCATATCATTATACTATAATTCACCTATAGTCTATACATTTTTACTAAATCTACATTTTTAAAATCTGTTTTTCCCTTTTTTTCTATTTTCTATTTAGGGTATGTTTGTGCTTCTCCAACATTGTGCGAAGGCCAATCTTGCCGTAGTTGTCATGTGTAAAATAATATCTATATCTATATCTATCTATATCTATATCTACATCTACATCTATATCTATATCTATATCTACCTACCTACCTACCTACCTATCTATCTATCTATCTATCTATCTATCTATCTATCTATCTATCTATCTATCTATCTATCTATCTATCATATTTCCTTTTCATTATTCCTAGAAGAAACAATTCCAGTGTTTATTCTGTCTGGAAGTCTGTTACTTCCTGTATCCATCTATGTATTTTCATCCAATTTTTTTTTTTTTGGAGCATAACCACCATGTATGAAAGAAGATACCTTACTTTTGTCGACAGTTGGGGCTCAAATTTGAATCCATATTTTGCCAATCTAGAAGGTGCCAAATACCAACAGTAAAACTTTTTATATTGATTCTCTTTATATTTTGCCGATCTGGTTAATTTGTAATTTCTATTACATATTACCATCCATTGCTTCTTGTTCTGTCTTCTGCTGCTTTGAGATTTGGTGGACCCCCGTCTTGTTTGCGGAAGCCCGATAGATATTGGAACACTGCTGTTCTGTTTCCCTCCCCCAATACTCCCAACAAAGAGTCAGTGAAAGGCCTCCTCTTCTACTTTATTTACATAGATAAATGTCCTGGCCACGTCTACCCACAGGCCTGCCAAGTTTCTGGAGATAACGAGGAAATTATTGATAAGGCCAGAATTACTCATGAATATATTCTTCCCTCCATTGATACAATTTGCCCACGCAAATTCATTGCTTTGTCCAAGACAAAAAACCAGGAAGTCCCGCCTCCTATTTATAGTCTCTGCAGATGTCCATCATTCCTTGGCTTTATCCCAACGCTGTTTCTGCTGCGCGCGCCGGTCACGTCTGCGCAGTCTTGCATCACTCCAAAACTGTTCTTGGGGCGTTGCCAAATCAGAAGAAGGCTCCAGAGAATCAGGCCTTGCCGGCCCCTCCTCCTCCCTTTGAGTGGGTGCCAGGGAGGGAGAGGGCCCAAGAGAAGAAGGGCTTGCCAGGTCTTCTCCCTCACTTTCTGAATCATCCGAGTCCAGGAGTCCGGGTACAGGAACCTGGGTCACAACAACTGCTATGATGTCATTAATAGAGTTACACTTCCTTTTGCATTTCAACATTTTTGCAATACTTACCATTGCTTTAAAACAAAAAGAAAACCTGTAGTACTTTGGAGTCTAATATGGATTGGGTTGCGCACCTGTTAGCCATGAAGGATTCAGGATGATGTGTTAAGCTCCAGTTTTGCCGATTTATTGCTCATGCCTATACATCTAGTCAACCAGTAATAAGCACTAAATGGGCACTATATAAAAGTCAATGGAATTGAATAGGAGTTGAATGTAGATCATTTGTGAGAATGTAATGACCCCAGACTGATTCCTTTCTTGTCGCCACCTCCAGTCTCTGCCTGCCTTTCTCCTTGTTGTTGTTAGTTGCAAAGTCATGTCTGACCCATTGCATGTTCCTCCAGACCTTCCTGTCTTCTATTTATTTATTTATTTATTTATTTATTTATTTATTTTGTCACAACAATATATGTAGGTATCATACAAAAAGATTATATAGTATATAAACACTTATATGAGTAAATATAAGGAGGTATAAGCATATATATATATATAGGAAGAAGAAAAGAAAAACAATAGGACAGGAACGGTAGGCACGTTTGTGCGCTTATGCACGCCCCTTATGGTCCTCTTAGGAATGGGGTGAGGTCAATAGTAGAAAGTTTTTGGTTAAAAGTTTTAGGATTATGAGACGAGACCACAGAGTCAGGTAAAGTATTCCAAGCACTGATGATTCTGTTACAGAAGTCATATTTTCTGCAATCTAGATTAAAGCGGTTGACATTAAGTTTAAATCTATTAGTTGCTCTAGTATTATTGCAAAAAAAAAATAATTGCTACCAACTTGCCTTCCATTGAGGACCTGTATACTGCACGAATCAAGAAGAGAGCCGTGAAAATATTTGCAGATCCCTCGCATCCTGGACATAAACTGTTTCAACTCCTACCCTCAAAACGACGCTATAGAGCACTGCACACCAGAACAACTAGACACAAGAACAGTTTTTTCCCGAAGGCCATCACTCTGCTAAACAAATAATTCCCTCAACACTGTCAGACTATTTACTGAATCTGCACTACTATTAATCGTTTCATAGTTCCCATCACCAATCTCTTTCCACTTATGACTGTATGACTATAACTTGTTGCTGGCAATCCTTATGATTTATATTGATATATTGATCATCAATTGTGTTGTAAATGTTGTACCTTGATGAACGTATCTTTTCTTTTATGTACACTGAGAGCATATGCACCAAGACAAATTCCTTGTGTGTCCAATCACACTTGGCCAATAAAATTCTATTCTATTCTATTCTATTCTATTCTATTCTATTCTATTCTATTCTATTCTATTCTATTCTATTCTATTCTATTAAAGCTGAAGTAGTCTTTGACAGGAAGGACATTACAATAGATGATTCTGTGAGTTAAACTTAGGTCTTGTCGAAGGCGACGGAGTTCCAAGTTTTCTAAGCCTAGGATTTCAAGTCTGGTGGGATAGGGTATTTTATTGTTTTCAGAGGAATGGAGAACTCTTCTTGTAAAATCTCTTCTACCATCCTCTGGAGTCCATTTAAGCTCACACCGACTGCTTCAGTGACTCCATCCAACCACCTCATTCTCTGTTGTCCCTTTCTTCTTTTTCCCTCCATCATCATCATCATCATCATCATCATCATCATCATCATCATCATAATAATAATATTTTAATTTGTATACCACCCTTCTCCCGAAGGACTCAGGACGGTTTACAGCCAGAATAAAAATACAGCAATACATACAACATTAAAAACAAACATTAAAAAACTTATTAAATTTGGCCTAATATTAAAATACAAGTAACACTAAAAGTTAATATAAAATTAAAACCCCATAAAATCAGCTAAAATTTGAAATTAAAATTCAAGCCAGTCCAGCAAGACAAAACAAATAAGTCTTAAGTTCGCGGCGAAAGGTCCGAAGGTCAGGTATTTGTCGAAGTCCAGGGGGAAGCTCGTTCCACAGGGTGGGAGCCCCCACAGAGAAGACTCTTCCCCTGGGGGCCACCAGTCGACATTGCTTGGCTGACGGCACCCTAAGGAGTCCCTCTCTGTGAGAACGCACTGGTCGCTGGGAGATACAAGATCATTCCTAGCATTAGGCTCTTCTCCACTGAGTCCTTCCTTCTCATTAGGTGGCCAAAGTATTTAAGTTCCATCTTCAGGATCTGGCCTTCTAAAGAGCAGTCAGGGTTGATCTCCTCTAGGACTGACTTGTTTGTTCACCTTGAAGTCCAAGAGACTCGCAGGAGTCTTCTCCAGCACCAGAGTTCAAAGGCCTCGATTCTTTGGCGCTCAGTCTTTCTTATGGTCCAAATTTCACAACCATACCTTGCAACTGGGAAAACCATAGCCCTGACTATACGCACTTTTGTTGGCAGGGTGATGTCTCTGCTTTTTAGTATGCTGCCTTTCTCCTATAGCACCAATAAAAGAACATGGGAATTGGAGGTGATTACAAGCTAAACATGAGATAAAACTGCGAATTGGCTATGGAAAAGGCCAATGAACATAGTATTTTGTTCTGGGGTATCACATATTAAGAAAGATTCGAGGAATTTGGAAAGAGTTCTAGAGGTGACCCGAAGAAGCATCAGGAAAACTGAGTCTTATAAGGAGAAACTAAGGGAAACTGATATATTTCATCATCAGAAAAGACAACTTTGAGATAATACATGGTGACAGTCTTCAAACACCTGAAGTGTCATCCCTCAGAAGAAGACCAAGGCTTATGATTAATTATCATATTAATTATCTGTGGGTCACAGAATAAATGTCTTAGGTTAGGAAAAAAGGTTTGAGTTGAAAGCTAAGAAAAGCATTGTAACAGTAAGAGCACTTTGGTAGCTGAACTAATGATCAACTTAGGGTTGGGAGAGACCTTGGTGGGGCAGGGGTAGGGTCTTTGCTGTGTCTCCCAGGACATGCCCCATCCTGAGGCACCTTGTGTTCCTCTTAACAAACCGGCACATTCATTTAATGACTATATCAGAGAGAATAGGACCGAGGGGGTTAGTGTGTTCACATGAGCATTTCACTTAATGACCATAATGACAAAAAAATGCAAGGTACCATATATGTGGTACCTTGCTCAATAGTAGTAACTGTGAGAGGGATCTTGGAGTCCTAGTGGACAACCATTTAGATATGAGCCAGCAGTGTGCAGCAGCTGCCAAAAAAGCCAACACAGTTCTGGGCTGCATAAACAGAGGGATAGAATCAAGATCACGTGAAGTGTTAATACCACTTTATAATGCCTTGGTAAGGCCACACTTGGAATATTGCGTTCAGTTTGGGTCACCATGGTGTAAAAAAGATGTTGAGACTCTAGAAAGAGTGCAGAGAAGAGCAACAAAGATGATTAGGGGACTGGAGGCTAAAACATATAAAGAACAGTTGCAGGAACTCGGTATGTCTAGTTTAATAAAAAGAAGGACTAGGGGAGACATGATAGCAGTGTTCCAATATCTCAGGGGTTGCAACAAAGAAGAGGGAGTCAAATCAGGGGTGAAATGCTCTCAGTTCAGACCAGATTGTGCGATCCGGTAGTGACTGGGGCAGGTAGTTCGGAGAACCGGTAGCAAAAATCTCTGCCCTCCCCCACTGCCCATGCCTCACTGTTCCTCTTCTCTGTCCGTGAAGCGCCAGGTGGTGATATAGTTGCAAATGGCCTTAAATGACTGCCACGGCACTTCAAAGGGCCGCACTACAGCTGATCAGCACTGTAGGCAGCTAATAGACCAGTGCCTCTATTTTTAAAGAAGGTAGACCTGTGCCTGCCAAAAAAAGGCACTTGGTAGACCGGGGCCTCTCAGTAAAACACAATTGGTAGACTGGGGCCTCTATTTTTAAAGAAGGTAGACCGGTGCCTCCCAAATTTTGTATACTTTATTATTTTTATTATTTATTATTATTCACCATGCCCATTCAGTCACCTGACCACTAAGCCACACCCACCAATTAAGCCATGCCCACAGAACCAGTAGGGAAAATTTTTAGATTTCACCCCTGAGTCAAACTATTCTCCAAAGCACCTGAGGGTAGAACAAGAAGCAATGGGTGGAAACCGATCAAGGAGAGAAGCAACTTAGAACTAAGGAGAAATTTCCTGACAGTCAGAACAATCAGTATGTGGAACAACTTGCCTTCAGAAGTTGTTGATGCTCCAACACTGGAAATTTTTAAGAAAATGTTGGATAGCCATTTGTCTGGTGTAGGGTTTCCTGCCTGGGCAGGGGGTTGGACTAGAAGGCCTCCAAGGTCCCTTCCAACTCTGTTGTTGTTGTTGTTGTTGTTGTTGTTGTTGTTGTTGTTATCTTTGAATGTAATTGCTCTATTACAGTCATTAGTTGAGGACTGCTTGTAAGTATTTATTTGTTAATGATTTTATTTTTTTGAGGTAGAAAATAATGGAAATCCGGATAGGGAGCGATTTGCCTTCAGAAGTTGTGGGTGCTCCAACATGGGAGGTTTATAAGAAGAGTCTGGACAGCTACTTATCCGAAATGTTATAGAGTTTCCTGATTGAGCAAGGGGTTGGACTAGAAGACCTCCAAGGTCCCTTTCAATTCTGTTCTTAAGGAATAAATAATAGCTGTAGATTAAAAAGATTGCCAGCCTGCTCTTCCACTGTGTGCAATCAAGCAGAAGTTAAGACAGGTCTCTGTTGAAACCAGTGGTGAAATCCTCCACTGTTTGCCACCGGTTGACTGCCTGTGCATGCACAGTGTGAGACAAATGCATGCTGCACTTACACATGCCCATTGTGCACCAAACACACACTGTGTGCGCAAGCACAGTGCACACCAAATGCACGCTTCACACTGAAAAAGGTTGTTTAACAAGGTAAGTAGAACAGCGAGGGGGGGGACCAGCTTTGCTGCGCTATTTAGATTCGCTAGAAAGCAAGATTTCCTGCTTTCTAGCGAATATATATCGCGCGGCACAGCTGATTGTTGTAGAAACCGGTTTTTTAACCACCAGTTCGCCAAATTGGTAGCTTTTATCACAATGTTCCTGGGGAGGAAAGCTATGGCAAATCTAGACAGCATACTAAAAGGCAGAGATATCACCCTGCCAACAAAAGTGCGTATAGTCAAAGCTATGGTTTTCCCAGTTGCAATGTATGACTCTGAAAGTTGGACATAAGGAAGGCTGAGCGCCAAAGAATTGAGGCCTTTGAACTCTGGTGCTGGAGAAGACTCCTGTGAGTCCCTTGGACTGCAAGGCGAACAAACAAGTCAGTCCTAGAGGAGATCAACCCTGACTGCTCTTTAGAAGGCCAGATCCTGAAGATGAAACTGGGGCTGGATAGCTCAGGCTGGTAAAGCCTGTTATTAAGAACACAAAGCCTGCAATTACTGCAGGTTCAAGCCCGGCCCAAGGTTGACTCAGCCTTCCATCCTTTATAAGGTAGGTAAAATGAGGACCCAGATTGTTGGGGGGGGCAATAAGTTGACTTTGTAAAAATATACAAATAGAATGAGACTATTGCCTTATACACTGTAAGCCGCCCTGAGTCTTCGGAGAAGGGCGGGGTATAAATGTAAACAAAAAAAAAAATACTTTGGCTACCTAATGAGAAGGAAGAACTCACTGGAGAAGAGCCTAATGCTGGGAAAGATTGAGGACAAAAGAAGAAGGGGACGACAGAGAACGAGGTGGCTGGATGGAGTCACTGAAGCAGTAGGCATGAGCTTCAACGGACTCCAGAGGATGGTGGAGAACAGGAAGGCCTGAAGGAATGTTGTCCATGGGGTCGCGATGGGTCGGACACAACTTTGCAACTAACAACAACATCATCATCACAGTCGGTTCATCCGATCCAGTGTGAACTGGTAGGATTCCACCACGGGTTGAAACCCGCTTAAACAGCAAACCTCAGTGCCTCAGTGACATAACTGCTTCTTCAAAGGATGATGCTATGTCATGATGGATCGATTTTAAAACTCAAGAAAGAAAAACCCCGACTCCATGATTTCTAGAGAAAGGTATCTTTTACTGAGAATAAACTGATTGCACGGAAGTAAAGCAAGTTCTGAATAGTAGGAGTGTCTTACACATACATATCCCTCATACATCCCTCCTCCCTCCAAAAGTCAAACAGCCAGGTCCAATCCATTTCTCTTCAGGTATCATGTGGTGTTCTTCTTCCAATGGTTTTCATTTGTCTGGTATGCAGAATCTGTTGGTATCCGCCCGCTTCTTGGAATTTGAACCCATGGGTTTCGTTTCAGGATTAAGCTCCTCCCTTCCCCTTACGGCAGCTGGAGCAGCCTTAAAGGAACCTTACCCCATTCCCAATACTTTATTTTATTTTATTTTATTTTATTTTATTTTATTTTATTTTATTTTATTTTATTTTATTTTATTTTATTTTATTTTATTTTATTTTATTTTATTTTATTATTTTATTTTATTTTATTTTATTTTATTTTATTTATTTGTTACAACAGTATATATAAGCATAAGCATGAAATAACTATTTATTTATTTATTTATTTATTTATTTATTTATTTATTTATTTATTTATTTATTTATTTATTTATTTATTTGAATTTTTATACCGCCCTATCTCCCGAAGGACTCAGGGCGGTTCACAGCCAGATAAAAACATGCAAATAATACAGGTAAAAACAACAATTAAAAAACTTATTAATTAGGCCGAATTAAAAATATCACTAGAATAAAATAATATAAAACCCCATTAAAAACTAAATTTAAAAACTAAAACCCTAGGCTAGCCCTGTGCAAATAAATAGATCTGTCTTAAGCTCGCGGCGGAAAGTTCGGAGGTCAGGAAGTTGACGAAGCCCTGGGGGAAGCTCGTTCCAGAGGGTGGGAGCCCCCCAGAGAAAGCCCTTCCTCTGGGTGTCGCCAGTCGGCACTGCCTGGCGGACGGCACCCTAAGGAGTCCCTCTCTGTGAGAGCGTATGGGTCGGTGGGAGGCGATCGGTGGCAGTAGGCGGTCCTGTAAATAACCCAGCCCTATGCCATGGAGCGCTTTAAAGATGGTAACCAAGACCTTGAAGCACACCCGAAAGGCCACAGGTAGCCAGTGCAGTCTGCGCAGGAGTGGTGTAACATGGGAGCCACGAGGGGCTCCCTCTATCACCCGCGAAGCTGCATTCTGAACCAACTGAAGCCTCCAGATGCCCTTCAAGGGGAGCCTCATGTAGAGAGCGTTGCAGTAATCCAAGCTATAAGATATATAAGCATATATATAAGCATAAGCATGAAATAACTGTACTTAACACTAAAGATAGCAATATAACAATTGACTAAGCAATAAAACAATTAACTAAGTAATAAAACAATTAAAGTAGCACGTGGAGGCTGACAGATGTATTGATTGGTTTTTAAAATTTATTAGCCGCCCATCTTTCCAGAAGGTATCGCTGGGCGGCTTACAATATTAAAAGATAAAAGCCGTACAAAACCTAATGATGTAGATACCAATACTATATATAAAAACATCCAGCTATCAACAGAACAAAACGATGTCAACAGAACAAAACTTCCTTAAGCAACTACATGAGAGGAAACAAGCACAAGGTGTGGACCAAGGGGGAAAGAACAAAACAGGTGCCTCAGGGCCTATTCAATTAAAATCTATCAGCTTTGTGTTTTCTCAAAAAGGATCCTAATTATTGTAATTTCAGGCTTACATTCGGTTTGTTACTGATTTATATCTCCTGGCATTTATGCTGGACCATCTACACCACAGTGTGTAGAAGATTTAGAAGACATTATCCATAAGAAGGTGACCAAGGAGGTAACAGAGGGTAGATGCAGTAGGAACCACTCCAAAGAATCATAGAATCAGAATCATAGAATCATAGAATCTTCATAGAATCATCGTAGTTCATCATCGTACCTTGATGAAGGTATCTTTTCTTTTATGTACACTGAAAGCATATGCACCGACAAATTCCTTGTGTGTCCAATCACACTTGGCCAATGAAGAATTCTATTCTATTCTATTCTATTCTATTCTATTCTATTCTATTCTATTCTATTCTATAATCTTCATAGAATCATCATAAAATCATAGCATCATAGCTTCATAGAATCATAGCAATAGCACTTAGTTTTATATATCACATCATAGTGCTTTACAGCAGGGGTCTCCAACCTTGGTCCCTTTAAGACTTGTGGACTTCAACTTCCAGAGTTCCTCAGCCAGCTTTGCTCCTCCCTCTCCATCCCTCTCCATCTTTCCCTCTCCTTTTCCTTCCCTCCCCCCTCTCTCCCTCCTTCTCCCTCCTTCTCCCTCCCTCTTCTTCTCTTTCCCTTTCCTTCCCTCTCCCACTCTCTCCTTCCTTCTCCCTCTCTCCTACTCCCTCTCCTTCTTCTCCCTCCCTCTCCCTCTCCAACTTTCCCTCTCCCTTTCCTTCCCTCTCCCCTTCTCCCACCTTCTCCTTCTCTCCTACTCCCTCTTCTTCACCCCTCCCTCCCTCCTCCTCTCTCTCCTTCTCTCTCTCCCTTTCATTCCCTCTCTCCTACTCCCTTTTTTTTGCCCTGTCCTTTCTCCTCTTCCTCCCTCCCTCTCCCTCCCTCTTCACCTTTCCCTCTCCCTCTCTCTCACCTTCCTTCCCTCTCCCCCTCTCTACCTCTTTCTCCGTCTCCCTCCCTCTCCTTCTCTCTTTCTTTCCCTTTCCTTCCCTCTCCCCCTCCTTCTTCTCCCTCTTTCTTACTCCTTTCCCTCCTTCTCCCTCTCCCACCCTCTCATTCTCCCTCTCCTCTCTCCCTCTCCGTCCCTCTCCCTCCCTCTATCTTTCCCTCGCTCTCTTTTGAGTATGTTTTAATATAAGGTTTCATTGTAAAAGTTTTCAGTCCAATTTGGCTCAAATCTAGGTCAGGATAGATAGGATAACAGCATTTATTTTCAACGGCCTCTTTCTTGAATAGCGTAGCCATCCATAAAAGTGAGAGATAGAGAGATAGAAAATCTTCCCCCCTAACAAGAATTACAGAAAAATCCAGTTAGAGATCATATAAGCTCAGACCCTCATATTTCAGCCATTGCCTTCTTACTACCATCTGTAAGTCTATTTGCGATCCCCCAAAAAGGGTTTCTTCTCATCTTGAATTTTTATTTATGGGGAGAACATAAAATAACCGAGAGATTTGTCTTCAAAGATAGTAGCAAAAACAACAGCAGGGAGCGTTGCAAAATGTATCTTCAACACCTGCTTTATTTTTTATTTTTTTTTAATCTTATATTTTCCAATCCATTTTTCCTCTAAACAAACCAAAACTTTAGGATTTCGGTTTCTTTTTTTCTCATGCTTGGTGTAAAATTGGCCAAGGGAATTAGTTGTTCTTTTAGAG